>NC_041404.2:202500-502500 GCF_900747795.2 Erpetoichthys calabaricus | reverse complement strand
TCTATAAACATAATGCCATAATCACTAAACAGACCATAGTAAAACGTATGTCAACATCAACATCAAATACTAAACAGAAGTGCAATTGAATATCTAAAAATTTCCCATTTTTGTTCATTGGGCAAAGTGCTAAATTGTATTGTACATAAGAAATTAACAAGATTCATTTTAAGTATAAACCCCCGTCTCAATAAATAAACCAATGGGTCTGTTAAAAGGGCTGTAGCCTGCAAGACTCAAGGCATACCAAAAAAGTTAAGGCAGCACATAAGCACACATGCAGAAAGGTATGAATTGAATACTGCAGGGTCCAAGGGGCTGACGGGGCAACCTGGAAACAGGCTAAAAGCACTTGGCACTATGAAAATTTAACATACTACAAAATAATATATTTTAAGAAATAGCATTGAGCATATCATGGAAAACTGAAAAAAATGAGTATGACAACTAGGTTTAGTTTGCTATAAACATTTTAACAATCCATATTACTAACCGAGAATGCTAAACCGGATGGACGCAGGGACATCCGGCCATGGGCCGTAGCCGCAAAAAGACGTACTGCGCAGGCGCCCCAAGAAATGAGGCGCCGCGAGAGGCGGCCAAGACCACAGAAAAAAGGAGTGAGCACAGAAAAAAGGAGTCAAACGCAGGCGACGCACACAGCGCCGCACGAGCAAAACACCCCCCCACACACACACACAAGCAACGGACGGGACACACACAAAGAGGACGATTCAACAAGCCCCTGGCACACAAAAAAAAAAGAGCACGCAAACCCCCTGCCCCCCCACACACACACACACACAAGCAACGGACGGGACACACACAAAGAGGAGGATTTAATCCCATTGCACACGAAACGGAACGCACACAAAGAGGAGGATTCAACAAGCCACAAGCACACAAAAAAAAGAAGCCGCGAGCACCACACAAAGCCCATTGGACACGAAACGGGACAGACTACGGACATAGCACACGAAACGCACATAAAAACGACGATTCAGACCCACGACCACAGAAACATAAATAACAAATGACACACAAAGCCCCATTTCTAAATGAACCGTCCGTATTAAACATACGTCATCTCAACACGTTCACAATATGCAGCATAGGTAGATCTCATTACAATGAGGCACTATTAACCGTTCAACCGCAGAAAAGGCTCCATATTAACAGTGAGTGCGATCCTCCTTATTACTTATCCATATTTCTCACGCTCAAGAACAAACAAGTCATGAATTCACGATCACAGGTACAAAACGATACCGCTCGGATAACGGGACCAAACACAATTCACACTATGCAGCATAGGTGGATCTCATTACAATAAGGCACTATTAACTGTTCAACCGCAGAAAAGGCTCCATATTAACAGTGAGTGCAATATTCCTTATTACTTATCCATATTTCTAGAAGAAAAAATGTCTCGGCTCCAAAAACGCAAAGCTCAACTAAAGCTTCTAACTAACAATGTACCTAAAAGTAAAAACTTTATGAACTGCATTAGATCCTACAATAGTTCATTTGCTTTTGCATCTACCGGAGTAAATATCAGGCCACCAAAAGGCAATGGCCCATACTGCTTTCGCATATGTGCACAAATACTGCATCGCATTGGAACAGTGCACCCTGAAACAAATCAACAACGCCAATATGCACAAATCTACATCCTAGATCCACATGACGCAATCTATCAATCAAAGTGCTGCATCGCAACAGGCACGGATTCAAAACGAAACACCTCCCGTCTCAGACATACGTTAACGGCAAGGAAGGCTACAACGGGCTTCTCACACAGCACAGGCAAATCGATTACAGCTCCAAAACAACACGTCCCAAATACTACACATGCAACAACGCGCCTCTCAAACGGCACAAGCAAAACATACACCAGGAAAATTCATTCGGATTAATGAATGTCATTTGCAATCATTGTCATTCAGTTCACTTCCCTGAAGAAACAACTGGCAATACAAGTTAAACATTTACACGTTGTTGTCAAAAGGATCAAATTAGACTGCCTCCTTTACATTCATATCCTGAATATCTACAGAAGCTTATAACTAACGATGTACCTGAAAGTGAAATCTTTAACAACTGCATTAGATCCTACAAATCGGTATCCACTATGAATATTAACGGTGGCACTGCACGTGACATCCGTCTTGCAAAAATGTTAATTATTGATGAATGTACAATGGCATCCAGTCACTTACTCAACACCATTCATAAACTTCTACAAACGTTTATGAATAATAATATTCGCTTTGGAGGAAAGGTACTTTTATTAGGAGGAGGTTTTAGACAGTGCTTAGCTATTCTTCCACATGCCATGCACTCAGCTATTGTTCAGTGCACCTTAAAATACGCAGACAATTGGCATTACTTTCAAAAGATACAGTTAGTAAAAAAGATACGATGTCCAGAACCAGATCATAACAATTGCTTATTACAACTGAGAGATGGTACACTCACCAATACAGATGGACTTCAGCCACATATTATTACAATTCCTCAAGCCTTTATCTGCGACGACTTAGTTACAGAGAGATTTGGAACAGCAATCTCATTAGACCAAATGCCCCTTTTAACACAACGCACTATATTATGTCCAAAAAATATTAATGTGGAAAACATAAATACCCAAGTCATTCCATTACTTCCTGGAGAGACACAACTCTTTCTAAGCTCTGACAAACTTGACTCTGATCACAACAATAACCATCTTCATTGACATTACAAGTTCTGACCTGGAATTACCTTTTACACTTAAACGGCGTGTACAAAGAAATTTTCAAATAAACCTTTACACTGTGCCACACACTTTATTGTTTGCTTTCTATTTGCATCATCTACACCTTCACACTATTCTATATCTCATTCATACATCACGCTCTTTGTCATTCCCAACACCAGGGGTTGGCGAGCGAAGCGAGCAGGGGGCGGAGCCCCCTAGTATATTCAGATATGGAGTTAGTAAACAGAGAACATGGTCTTACCACAGTAGTCTGTTACTCAGGAAAGTGACAAAAGACCCCCCATTGTTTGTTACCCTTCTTTTGGGTTTTGACCTTGCTCCTTGGATGGGTTACTACTTGGCAATATTTGGAAAACATAAACATTTTTAAAACTTCAGAAAGTTTAAGCTTGAATTTGTTTTGTTGATCTGTGTAATTAGACATGTAGTGATTTTTTTTTTGTTTTTGTTTTTTGTCTGTCTTCCTGGCCATTGGACCTTACTTTATTCTTTGTTATTTAGTATTGCCTAATCTTATTTTTATTTTAATTTATACATATATAAATTTTTCTTTCTTCCTCTTGTAACGCACTTTGAGCTACATCATTTGTATGAAAATGTGTTATATAAATAAACGCTGTTGTTGTTACAAATATGGATAACCTCCTCGTTACATAGGATTCTGTGTATGTGTGTGTGGGTCTGTCTTCTCTTTGTAATTTCTCTCCATTTTAGGATGCAGTCATCTGATATTCCATACAAGAGCAACACCATGTGGATTAGAGCAGAACATCTTACTGCAGAAAAGACATAATTTACATTAACTTGTATTAATAATAGCAAACCATATCTTCAAGGAATACGTAAATCCCTGAACAATCTTAAAAGTGACAAAACTGAAAATAATTTCTGCCACAATATTTAAATGAATAAATTATTATATAGCAGTGAAAAAAAAAGTGTTCTTTTTTGGAAAACCTTGAGATGACAATTGGGAAAACACGATTTCCATAAGATATTAAGGTTTCAAATTGCTTTTGAATAGCCAAGAACGAAAAACAATTTGCATGATTTCCTATTACTTTGTTTTCCAGGAGGATGAAACTGGAGAAGGTCGATTCAGTTTCGCAGCGTACGGGATGGGTCCAGCTTGCCTGCAGGCCAAAGATGGAATATCTATCAAAGGCAACAACAACAATGCTCCAGCAACAACTGCCCCACCTGAGAAATCAATTGAAGAGATGCGCAAACTTTTCATCAGCCGTGCCAAAAGGATCGACACAGTGTCTCGTGTGGCCTTTCCACTTGTCTTCCTGATTTTTAACATTTTCTATTGGATCATTTACAAGATAATACGCAGTGAAGATGTCCATAAGCAGTAAATCAAATCAGCAGAATGGATAACCAAATAGCTGTGGTGGTAAATGATGTGTTTTATTTCTTTATTTCTTTCTTTATTTTTTATTTGTTTTTGGTTTTTCCAGGATCATTCCAGACCTGTGCAATAGCAATGCAGTAAAATGCATGAAATATGAATGTGGCAATATTTAAAATATAATTAAATTAAAATGACCTTTGCAAAGGAAAACACACTTTATAAATGGATTTTGTGAGAAGGAGAAGAAAGGACAAAACAAGAAAGCTCTTTCAACAACCTAAACAGGTTTCAGAGACACCCTGCTGGAAAAAAGTAGAATGACAAAACCTAAGCATTGTAAATTATGTATAATCAAAATACTACTGACTTCCATTCACTATTAGGTAATTGGACATAAAGCATGTCATTTGAAAGCTGAAATGACCGAAAAATGAAAAAAAAGTCGTACCCGTGTGCTTTAGGAAAATATATACGCATTTTTTTTTTCAAACTAGGCATCAGAAAAGTAGGATTGCTTGTTTGATTTTCAGTTTTACATTTCAGAATCATTTCCATAAACTTAATGTTTGTCCGTAATGTGTGGAGTACAGTGAAATGGGGAAATCCGAAACACTGACTTGGTTCCTTCTGATATTCTTGTATTCAGGGGGTGCACTTTTGATTCCCATTCAAGCACTTTGCTTATGGCGATGCACAGACTGACAAATTCAGTACTGATCATTTCTGTGACTTTATACTGTAGTGTGTGGTAAATTCGTAATCAGATGTTTTCATTTCTTTTCTTGTTATATAGTCACAAGTGTGTAGATAGAAAGGAAGCAATCTGACAGAGCATTTTATATTTTCATATAAATCATTTCATAAAGTATTTTTTTCACATTCCTAAAGATTTTATATTTTTAAAAGCATAAAACATGTTAGTGAATCCCAATGTGTCCAAGAATGCAAATTATAGAAAAATGTAACTATCCAAGCACCAAGACAGTTAGTTACATTTTTTATTGTAGTGATATAAAACTTCCTATTCAGTGTAAGTATTATAAGTACTACAGTGGTAAAGCAAATGCACAGAATGAATGCTTCAGCTTTATAGTAGGTTAAATATTTATCTCAATATGATTTTGCTCTTTGTTGAGCTCTGTTTAAGTGTATACTGCAGATGTGCATATGTTCCTGTTAATATGGGAATAATTTTGACAAAATGTTGGTGCAATATGTTTCATTAATGCAAAATCATCAGAGTTGTTCTTTCTGTTGGCCTCTTTCATCTGTTGTCATTTTATTTATTCATGTTTTTTTTACAAAGTCAAGGATCAGAAATACAAGTCATTGTCAGAAACAGGTCCGCATAAGTATGGCAGCAGTTATAAGATGTTTTCATGTAATTCATTCAGTAGTCTTTCTTTCACTCTGCCCTTGGAGAATATCAAAATTTTAGCTCCCTGACACAAGAACCTTCAAAAAAAATTATTATCTTTTGTTCTGTTTACTGGTACTCCTTCTTTCTTTTCCACTCATTTCACATAGTGTGCATTAGGTAGACCTACTATTTAAATATTCCTAATGAAATACACACATAAGACAAGTTAAATGTTATACATGAGCCACAAATAATTTTTATGTCAAAAGTAAATAGGTGTATTAATCAAATAAGAGTTGTTCTGTAGTGCACTGAAATCGAAAGCACGAGGCTGCCGATTCACTTGTGACCCTGGACAACACACCGAGTCTGCTTTTGCTTTTGTAGCTTGCAATGTGTAAAGCCACATATTCAATATGCATAATTAAAAACCATCCTGTTTTTGTGTTTTAGCAGTACTCAGATCAATTTTTTTCTTACAAAGTTATGTTTTTCTATCATTTCTTTTGCCTTCCTAAAAACAAGTTTACTCCTGTGCCACAGACTAAAACTAGTATATTTTTGTGTTTCCTTTTTTATTACCATCATCAAGTTTTAAAACCTAAACATTATGCGGGAAAGGGTGGATCCTAAAAATATCTGCCTTTAGATATAGTAAGCTATCATCAGTACTCTCATACTTTTTTAAACTGATATAATCATATGTGCAATATCAAGAAATGTGAAGTGTTTAACGTAAGACTATAATTACCTTTTGAGATTGAGATTCCCAATTTTTTAGATCATCAGTCTTCAGCTCTGGTCCTGAAGTGCTACAATGGCTGCAGTTTTTATCTCTAAGCCTTTTCTTTAATTAGTGACAAGTTTTTGCTTTTAATAAACTCTCTTGCCTTCATTTTAATTGTCTTGCTATTTAAGACTCCAGACCCTTATTTTTTTTTTTCCTTAATTAGCAGTTGAACAATAATGAGATCCCGTTGTCACTTGTCACTTGGTGACACAAACATGACAAATAGGAGGTGTGGGGCCTCCAGAAAGGCTTTACTAGCCAGGCCTGGCTTCCCTTACCTGCCTGGGAAAGGCCTCACCATAATGGGGCTAAATCCCAGCTGCAGTGGCCTGCCTCAGGCTCTGCAGACCCAAAAGGGATTTTAGCCTCAAAATGAACTCAAGAGTCCCCAAATGTATTAAAAAGCCCAACAAGAAGGTGGAAACCCATTAAATTGTGAATGAAGGGTAACCAAAATTTTTTATAAAAAGAAGAATTTATTAATAAAAATAGAAAAATATCAGGACAGGCTCCTAATAGCAAATACAGTAGAACCTCTGGTCACGAACATTTCCGAGCACGTACAAATTGGGTTACGATCAAAAAGTTTGCCAAAATTTTGCATCTGTTCACAACCACACACTCTGGTGTCGAACAAAAACACAGGCGGCCAGTTTCCCTACGCGCATTCGTACGTGCCAATGATTTCCCATTCTCTGTTTCCCATTTTCTTTTGTTTGCATATACAGGGCCTAACAAAGCAGCTGATGTTGCAAAAGGAGTTATAATGTTAACCAAGTGCTGGAAGAGGTGGAAAAACTGTTGCTAGTGTGGTTGAACGAGAAGCAACTTGCAGGGCATAGCGTAAGCGAGCTGATCATATGCGAGAAAGCCAGGAAGATTCATGGTGATTTGCTGAAAAAAAAATCCTTTGAGTGGCGAAAGTGAGGAATTTAAAGCCAGTAGAGGATGGTTTGAAAAGTTTCACAAGAGAAGTGGCATTTAATTTTTTTTCCCTGTGCTTAAAACTCATAAAAAAGTGTTACAGCGAGCGGTTCGCAAGGTTTTATTAGTCTTATTCAATTTTTTTACATTTAGTTTACTATTACACTGTGCATTCTACAGTATAATTAACTATTTTTGTGCTTAAAAAACTATATATTTACATACAGTTCGTACGGTCTAGAACGGATTAATTGTATTTACATACAGTCTTATGGGGAAATTATGTCCAGGTCACGACCAAATCGGGTCGCGTCCAGAGTTTTGGTCATGACCAGAGGTACCACTGTAGAGGCAACTGAGTTGCTGAAATAAAGTCCCAAAAAAAAGAATCCAGAAATCAAAAGCCTTAAATAAAGCAATAATAATTAAAATTAAATTCAGTCGTAAATAGACATAATCACAAAGATTCCAGAAAACAAAATGCTCGGCTGCTGTATCCTGGCTTTTACACACATGTATATCCAGAAGGAGGAATCAACTGGGATGACATCTGAGTAGTCCCTCCTCTTGGGTAGCCACCCAAAAAAGCACAAGTTTCACAAGCTAACTTCAAGAGACTGTACATATTTAACAGACATGATGTACGAATAAGACGCATAATAATTCCTAATTAACAAAAAAACATAAAACACAAAAATATACAGTACATAAATACTCAACTGGTACAAAATGAGCCAACACATGACCTGAAAGTGAAGGTCTTGAGTATGATCTGCTCAGGTCCACAAAATATTTTGCCAGTGTTCTTAAGAAAAAGAAAATCAACAGTTTTGGAAATGTCTGCCGGGGCAGAATAAGAGCAACAACAAAACAAAGAGTTAAATAACGGGTTTAATTAATAAGAAGAATCAGCTTCTATTTAAGTAATTGGTTTTGAGTATGAGACCCCGACCCCCGGTCATCTGTTGGATCACATCACGTCTCATTTCTGTTTGAGTCCCGTTTTTAAGTAAAAAAATAAAGCAATTCAGAGGACTGAATCTTAAAAAAACAAGTCAATATAAATGAAGGAAAAGAAATTAGCAACAAAAAAACAGTCACTAATTAAGAAAAGGGTTAGAATAAAAACCTGAAGCCACAGTAGCACTCCAGGACTGGAGTTGGAGACCCCTGTTTTAGATGGACGTCAGTAATGTGTTATACCAGTAACTAGTCTCTGCAAGTGTCTCACTGGCTTTCCATAAAATAAATAAGAAATCAACCTTGGGATAAAACTGGAGAAGCATCTCCCCACTTTGAAATTTGAAGTAGTGTGCTCATACGGTCAATAACAGTATGTGTCGTTCTCATTGGTCTGGACACCAGAAAATGTACAAAGTATATGCAGACCCAAATACTGACACAAAAAGGGGAAAATGGATAATAAATAAACCAAAATATGTTTAAGGAGTAAAATTAAGATGAAATGGCAAGTTAATAGTGCAACTTTTTTTGATGTGTGCCTCAGTGCATCCCGTGGTGGACTGGTGTCCCATTGCTACTCTGGCTTTTCTCAATACTGGACAGGGTTAAACTGAAAATGAATGGTAGAAGGAAGCCAATAACTTTTTTTCTCACCCAATTTCTATTAAACAGAGCCCAGATCAATTTAGTTGGAAATAAAACATGTAAATACAACAAAACAGAAAAACGCAGTGCTGAAGTGCAGTATGTATATAAGCAAGACTTTTTAAAATAAATTCCATGGACAATGTGCCTAAATGTTTATCCATTTTCCTAGTCACTTGTTTTAGTTTAAGGTTTAGAGAGCCAGAAACAATGTATGGAAAATTGAATGAAATTAATATAAATTAATATGTTAAGTGTGCTATGGGCCAGCTTTCTGTCTGATGCTGTGGGGCTGATGGGTAGCTCACCTCAGTATTGGAATGGAATAACAAAAGAAGATGATTTGGAAAATGTTTAAAATATTAATTTCAATACTGGTGTTGAACAGTAGCGACAGTACTTATAGTCTCCCACTCTTGTCGCTAAAACTAATGTTGCTCTTTGTGACATTTTTTGTTAACTTTGCATAATTCTGTGATTGTGTGTCTTGTTCTGTCAATTATAACATATTCAGAGGTCAGCATTTTCTTTGGTTCACACGCCAGGTATAGATTTGAATTATTGTATGCTAAATATTGTATATTTTGATTTCATTGTTATTATTTATATATTAATGTACAGAAATGTTTATGCTGCTGCTTGGATAGCATTGGCTCTCCACCAGCCTGAGCTGGAGTAATAGGTCTGAAAAAATGGTTGGATTGATTATCGTTTTTGTGTACAGTACATTTTGATTTCATTGTTATTATTTATATATTAATGTACAGAAATGTTTATGCTGCTGTTTGGATAGCATTGGCTCTCCACCAGCCTGAGCTGGAGTAATAGGTCTGAAAAAATGGTTGGATTGATTATCGTTTTTATTTGCGTACAGTACATTTATCCCTTTTTGGGAGTTCCAACTCGAGGTACATTTCACTATAATATATGTTTTTTCTACTATTTATATACATTTCTTGTTTTATTAAGTTTAGAACATTGCCCTACATTAGGCCCCTTTGTTCTTCACTGTTGTTCATAGACACAACCCTCAAAGGGGGGTCTTTCTTTTTTTTATGTTTGTTTTCATTACACCACCAGCACTCTTCTCATCTACAGTAACTCCTGGAAAGTGGTGAAAGAGCTTATTCTATATCAATCTTACATACATTCTATGAAAACCCTCCCTTTGTCTCTTTTTGCACAGCTGCATTTGTAGCAGAAAATAGAATATTCCAAGCCCAGTTCTTATATATACACGACATGACTAAAATAAGCGTTATTCAGTGTTGGATAGTAAAAATCAGAAAGCAATAGAGTAACATACATTCTGCTCATTTGTGTCTTGTTTCCCCATATCTGTGGTTTAAATACAGCATTTTTACAGCATGTATATGTGAAAGTACTGTGGTCAGATTCATTAAGATCCATTCATTTTAAACCAAAGAGCACCGTCTTCCTTTTCTCAGAATTGCAGATGAGTACATATAAGAGATAATGGTGTTGAGAAAGATAATAGTATTTATAATGTGTAGTGATTAAATGAAACTGATGTTTTAAATGTTCTTCCAAGCCCCTCAACTTTATTTTTATTCAATTTCCTAGAAGATTCTTCTCTGACACCAATACAGTCCAAACATATCTGATTAGTTTCCATGCTAGAGTGATGCTGCCTAGCAAAAGTAAATATGGAAGGCCGATACTGGGCTAAAACACACTGCATTGCTTTTTTTTATATAAAAGCAAAGAATAACAATAAAATTATAAGGTTTGCTATACATAATAATGCACATTATTGATTATGATGTAGCCCATTATGTCAAAGAGTAGTATTTGCATTCTTTTTATTTGAAATGTAAAAAGGAATGATATTCTTTATTGTTGTTCACAGCTTCAGTTTGGGTTGTCACCTTTTCTCAGTGTGCGCCAAGTCTATTATTATAAGGTGGCACGGAAATTACTAATATTTTAAAACAAAATATAGAAACTGCATACTCATGGAGCAGAAATAACAGATTTATATTTAAAAGTTCATAAAGACTGTCAACCCTCAGGCTTATTTAAATAGCCACTGAAGTATTTTATAGTGCACTCTTTGTTTTGCATCTGCACTTACCGTATTTGCTTAAGTGTTATGTTCAGTACATATACATTTACAGTACATATACATATAAATCAAACACACACACACACACACACACCCCCCCCCCCATGTATTACCGTCCATGCAATTTTCAGCAAGTGTACTGGTATATTCAAATATAAACAAACACAAGAAAAGGTGTTGTATTTAAAGCAGAACTGCAGTCAATGGGAATAAAATTAACAATATTTTGCATTTAAGAGGAAATTATAAATTAAGATAATGAGAATACCGAAGAAGATGAATAGTTTTATTTTTCTTCTTCTGCGTAAAATATGGTAGCGTTTTTTTCCCATTTCCCATCTTTCCACAAAATGTGGGTCTTTGCTGATTGTATAGCTCGAATGGAAGTAAACTGAAAGAAGACGTATCAAATATACAGGTATATAATATCAAAATTGGGTATTTAGTGTTTTGAAAAACCTACATTTTTGTGTAACTGCTAAAAAAAAAACTTCAGAGAAAGCATATAGTGTGAAACTAGTTACTTTTCATGTTAAACCATAAAGTAATTTATGCCTTTGTCTTTATTATACTTATGAAATACAAAATGCATATTTAAAGCACTTCTGTAGCAATTGTACTTACATAAATACTTGGGACATAAGAGGCAAAAGTTAATTTCATGCTAAACCTCCATGTTCCAACTTTTGAGCCTTCATCAGGAGACGCCTGGCCTTCTTTTAGTTGTCATTACTGCTCCTTTTACCAGTTTTTTCCATTTTTCAGATGCATACCAAGTCTTACATGTACATACAAGATCTAGGGAAGAAGAGAGAGAGAAACAATTTTATCAGCATTTTTTTTTGGAGGGAAGAAACTATTAAAATGTATCTTGCAATGATAATTAGGCTTATGGGAAAAGCCTGACACAAGGATTAATGGTTTGACTGGAGGTTTTATGTAACTAATTTATGTTGTTACTTTTAGGTTCAAGATTTGTGGAAATATATAGAAAACGTCATTCTGTCTAGAATTAGACCACAACAAACCGTAAGATACACTCATCAGAAATTACAGTTTTCCAAACAATATATGTTTCTGTTTTTAGCACATGAAAGGGTAATAACAATGATATGGTTAGGCAAATACAGTTTTTCAGGCTATAACCTGAAACAAAAACATGTATAGCGTCTTTTTGTTCTAAGAACATGTTGTTGGCAGCTGAACTTTCATATAAGAGAAATGGCCATACGATGGACCACAAATGTAATTTAAATTGCCACAGTTTTGCAAGACCACCAGGAGAAGAGGTATGGAAATCACATACATATTACCTGCTGTAAAATGGCCTGAACAGCAAATAATTTGTTACAATGTTTCTGCATTAAATGAAATAGAACTTTTAATTTTCACATATTGGTATTATCTCAAGCCTTTTTTTGTCTTATGTTTGCTGATTCAGTATGTTGGCACAAAGTGCTGTTTGTTTAATTGCTTTGTTAAATCTTTTTGAGCACCATAGCCATTTGCCCCTCAGAGCAGATTCTGGCAACATAAAACAATTTCTTTGCTGGTATTTTATTTTCAGTTATCAATCTGGAAAATAAAGTATTTTGCATGAATATAATATATTAAAAATAATGGCAGATATTTTTTGGCTTGTATAAAATGTGAGCAAACTGAGGAAATAAAGGAATGTAATATTTCTGCTGTAAATGTGTATAGCAAGATATTTATTGAATTATGTCTCAATGCCTATTCTAATTAAAAGTTTAAAATTTTCTGAACAATTGTCTGATTATTTATGAATCTTCACTGTTTTATGGGTGTTAAACTTAACATATGAATTGTTGCTTATTTGTTTTGGTGTGTAGTTACTTTTTATGGAGTATTACCGCTTTTAATTTGAGCAAACATGCTAGTTTCACTAGGCTGAAATAATTCATGCTGTATCCCACATGCTATTTTTTAACCTCATGTACAGTAAGAAGATGGTACATAGAACTATTTTAAGTGAAAAAAATGAAGCACACTGTACCTTAAATATATTCCTGGGTTGGTCTATCAATCTAAAGCTCGCTGTAAGACCAGGACTGCTTTCATCAAGTACTAAATCAACTTGAATCCAACAAAAATGTGCTGTCTTCCATTTATATTTTCTGCAGTTACTCCTGCAACATCAGACACAGTCTGAAAATCAAGACTTAGAGCATCTTAAGGAAAAGTACAAGATCCCATGCAACATCCACATTCAGTCCCCAAAAACTAGCAGTAGGTATTTAAACAATTATTGAATCCAACTCTGTGTGTGTATCGAGGTATCCATGTAAACAACCGACAGGTCACAGTAAAGTTATATTCAGTACAGAGCTAAGCTGCAGAAGCATAATGCATGTCATCTAGTTTAACAGTTTCAGGTTTAAGAAGATCTTTATAATACACGTGGAAACCTACTGTCTAAGCTAGAATTCAGCTTTTTAGTATTGTTCTTTCTTTGTTTTTTTCCCATTCAAATGTAAATTCACATTAAATATCATCATGTTTTTGAGTATATCAATTACTATGCATGTGTTTATTATCGCTCTTCCTTTTCATACAAAGGTGTTTTACACACTATAGGAGCAGTAGGCACAGTTTATACAGTCCAAGACTAAACTCAAAATAACAATAACAAAAACATGTATTTATAAAGTATGTTTTCATACAAATGATGTGGCACAAAGTGCTATACAAGATGAAGAAAGAAAAATATAAAAATAAGAAGGCAATACTAAGTAACAAAGAATAAAGTAAGGTACAATGGCCAGGAGGACAGAAAAAAAAAACTCCAGGGGGATGGAGAAAAAAAAAACAAAATCTGCAGGGGTTCTAAGGCTACAAGACGGCCCAGCACCCACTGAGCATTCTGCCTAACATAAATGATCTCAATCAGTCCTCATGGTTTTCAATCTTCACGTGGAAGAGTTAGACGATGATGGTCATGTGGAGGTCTGGCCGTCAATCCATCAATGTAGGGACTGCACGTGCCTTGATCAGGTGGTGGTGGTACAGATCGCCACCACAGACAACCAGAAAGAGAACAGCAGAGAAAGTAGGGGTAAGTACGGATTGCAGAGCCATGATAAAAACAATAATTAAATGTATATACAGAATATCAGGGTTACACTAAAATGAAGCTACAAGAAAGCCATATTAAAGTAATGGGTGTTTAGCAGTATTAGCCTGGTGAATTTCTATCGGTAAACTATTCCAGATTTTAGGTGCACAACAGCAGAAGGCTGCCTCACCACTTCTTTTAAGTTTAGCTCTTGGAATTATAAGCAGACACTAATTTGAAGATCAAAGGGTACGATTTGGAGTGTAAGGTGGGAGGTATTCCCAAATATAGGATGGAGCGAGATTATTTAAGGCTTTATAAACCATAAGCAGTATTTAAAAGTCAATTCTAAATGGCACAGGTAACCAATATAGTGACATCAGAACTGGAGAGATGTGCTCGGATTTTCTTTTCCTAGTCTAACAGCTGCATTCTGCACTCGTTGCAATCAATTTATGTCTTTTTTGGGTAGTCCTGAAAGGAATGCATTACCGTAATCTAGTTGACTAAAAACAAAAGTGTGAACTAATTTTTCATCATCTTGCAAAGTTATAAGGAATCTAACTTTTTCTATTTTAAGTGAAAAAATGTTGTCCTAGTAATCTGAATAATATGTATATGATTTAAAATTTAGGTCAAAGTCAATAATTACCCCTTAATTCTTTACCTCTGTCTTGACTTTTAAGACTAATGGATCAAGTTTATTTCTAATACCCTCATTACATTCATTTTTTTGCCAACCACAAAGATTTCTGTTCTCCCCTTATTTAGTTTGAGATAATTACTACTCATCCATTCAGAAACACAAGTAAGACATTGGGTCAGTGAATCAAGAGAGTCAGGGTCATCAGGCACTATTGATAAATACAGTTATGTGTCATCAGCATAGCTGTGGTAGCTCACGTTATGCCTTGAGATAATCTGACCTAATGGAAGTATGTTGATCGAAAAGAGCAGTGG
This sequence comes from Erpetoichthys calabaricus, assembly GCF_900747795.2. Classification (NCBI taxonomy): domain Eukaryota; kingdom Metazoa; phylum Chordata; class Cladistia; order Polypteriformes; family Polypteridae; genus Erpetoichthys; species Erpetoichthys calabaricus. The sequence goes on along the minus strand of NC_041404.2, from coordinate 487,578 downwards.
ACCCAGGATAGATCCTTGTGGAATACCATATTGAATATCATGTGTCTTCAAAGTATAATTACCACAACTAACAAAGAATTTTCTACCTGTTAAGTAAGACTCAAACCAATTGAAGACACTGCCAGAGGGGCCCACCCACTGCCTAAGGTGATTTATAAGAATATTGTGATCAATGGTATCAAAAAAAATACAACAGCAGTTCATTCTTACAGAAACTTCTACATGATGCTAAGCTAGAGCACATCATCAGTGAAGTTACTTAAAGTCATCGGGTGTTTCAGGTCTTCAAATATCATGCACCCTTGCCCAGGTGACCCAACCAGGGTTGATCAGACCCCGGCCTGTGGCCTAGCAGCAACCCATGGACCCGCCTTCTTTAGTCAAAATCATCTCGATGCGTTCGCAGCTGCGCCCATGATGATAGAAATGACTTTCCTTCTTCTCTCTCACGTGATCCTAAGTGCCACAAATGCTTTGCAGAACAACTGGCCTGCAAAGCCATTACACAGACCTCCACAGTCCAACATTTGGCTCTTGTGCCTTTTTTTGATAGCTGTTTTATGCTCTTTATATTTCACTCCTTTCCACTCATGGGTCTCCTCCATGTGTTCTTACCATGGCACGGTAAGCTCAAGCACAAGAACGTGGTTTGATGAGTCAGACTTCAAAACAATATTGGGCTCATTGATATGGTGAGAAAACCAAAGCTGTTTCCTGAGATTTACTTTTAGCTTCTAGTCTTGTGCAGTGAAAAGTAATTCAACTCCAGTTTATATAATGTTATTTAAAAAAAACAACTGATTTGTCTCAATTGATTTTGCATATTTCTTTTCAATCTGAACCTTTCCTGATGGAATTAATTAACAGTAATCCCAAACAAGATATGTCATGTTGTTCAAGTGTTGAAAAGGAATGTGTTATAGCAAGTGGTCACTATCAAAGAAGTCATTTCTTTAAGAGCGAAATCAAATGCATCATCATGGTCATTATTGAGAGTCAAAACACCAAAAAAACAACAAAGCTGAACTTGAAAACAACATTAACATATAACCTGAGTCTTTCTACATTAAGTCTTTGTGACTGACTGTTCAAGTGCAGGTCTCTCACAAGTTCTTTCCTTTCAAAACATGAGAGGTTTTAGATGTCGTTTAACTCTTTGGAAGCTATTTTTCTGAATTTGTTGTGGCTGTAGGATGATTTATTTTTTCCAAATAACTCATTTTGTAAAAAATGTCAACATATTATTACTTAAATTTTAAAAACATACAACTAACAACTCTGTGAATACCCTATATATATGAAGAGTGTGATACCATTTAAGGCAATCAAATGCATGTCATGGTAAGTCAGGCATCAACGCTATTGATGCTATTTTTCAGCAGCACTCTCATTGACTTCTGACAAGACAGTGAAGACAATGTTTGCTCTGAGGGTGTTGAAGGAGAAGTATAGAGAAGGCCAAAAGGATCTGCATTGTGTTTTTGTGGACCTAGAAAAAGCATATGATAGACTGCCGAGAGAGGAGTTGTTGTATTGTATGAGGAAGTCGGGAGTGGCAGAGAAGTATGTAAGAGTTGTACAGGACATGTACGAGGGAAGTGTGACAGTGGTGAGGTCTGCAGTAGGAGTGATGGATACATTCTAGGTGGAGGTGAGATTACATCAGGGATCAGCTCTGAGCCCTTCCTTATTTGCAGTGGTGATGGACAGGTTGACAGAGCAGATTAAACAGGAGTCCCTGTGGACTATGATGTGTGTGGATGACATTGTGATGTGTAATGAGAGTAGGGAGCAGGCTGAGGAGACCATAGAGAGGTGGAGATATTCCCTAGAGAGGAATGAAGGTTAGTAGGACCAAGACAGAACACGTGTATAAATGAGATTGAGGTCAGTGGAATGGTGAGGACGCAGAGAGTAAAGTTGGTGAAGGTGGATGAGTTTAAATACCTGGGATCAACAGTACAGAGTAATGGGGAGTGGTGAAGAGAGGTGAAGAAGAAAGTGCAGACAGGGTGGAGTGGGTGGAGAAGAGTGTCAGGAGTGATTTGTGACAGACGGGCACCAGGAAGAGTGAAAGGGAAGGTCTACATGATGGTAGTAAAACCAGCTATGTTATATGGGTTGGAGACGGTGACACTGACAACAAGACAGGAGACAGAGCTGGAGGAGGCAGAGTTAAAGATGTTAAAATTTGCATTGAATGTGATGAGAATTGACAGGATTAGGAATGAGTACATTAGAGGGTTGGCTCAGGTTGGATGGCTTGGAGACAAAACTAGAGAGGTGTTGGTTTGGACATGTGCAGAGGAGAGATGGTGGGTATATTGGGAAAGGGTGATAGAGATGGAGCTGCCAGGCAAGAGGAAAAGTGAAAGGCCTAAGAGGAGGTTTATGGATGTGGTGAGAGAGGACATGCAGGTGTTGTTTGTGACAGAGCAAAATGAAAAGGACAGAAAGATATGGAAACAGATGATCCGCTGTGGTGACCCCTAACGGGAGCAGCTGAAAGAAGAAAAGGAAGAAGACTCTCATTGTCTTCTGACAGCCCAATATCCTCATTTCACAGTGCAGAATTCAAGTCATCAGCAATGCACAAAGCATCTTTTGCAGAGAATTTGTTTGGTTGAGAGTGACTGCCAGTATTTGGTGCCATGTTGTAAGGAAAAATGAATGGCAATTCAACTCATCTCAATTTAGCTCAAGTTCATCTCACAGTCTTAGCTGCCATCTAGTGGATAAAACTAATTGATGCATTCTAGGTGACTTTTCTCAATATTTTAGACTCAACATTTAACCTTTTACCCTTTATGTTGTCTTTTTCGTATATCTGCATTGAATGTGTTAATGATAGGATGGGTCACTCGGCACTTGCATCACTTGCCTATCAACACTATAACCAGACACACAAAATAATGGCACCCATTAAATTCAGAAAACAAAATGGTGGAGCCTATGGAAAATGGAGACACTATAATGGCACTTCAATAAAAACAAAAATGTAAAACAAACACATAAAAATGCATTATAAAAATAAAAATGGCTATTACGAACATGTTAACAATTTATTGACATGTTCCTGACAGATTACAAGTCTGTTACAGGGTACACCCACTTACATACTTCTGTTTGGTTAATTTAGAAACTCACTTAACATATGTTTCCCTGAATGTGATGGGATTTTGAGAAATTCCTGCTTGGACAGGGCAGAACAAATTTAGTATAGTTTGCTGGAAGCTGAATACAGGTTCATGGAGCTATGATCCATCATCTGTAATTATATCTCCACTATTAGAACTAGGGATGGGAATTGATAAGATTTTCACGATTCCGATTCCATTTTCGATTCTGTTTAACAATTCGATTCTTTATCGATTCTCCTATCGATTCTTATTTTTAAAAAGGAGAACACACAGGTCGATTAGCTTAGAACTTTGTTTTATATCTTATCTTTGAACAAGATAGAAATTTAGGAGTAGCATGACCTTACAAACCCAACAGTGAGATCTTAAGAGATCCACAGCCTACGGCTCCTCGATGGGGTGCCACGGGGTCCCCAGAAAAAAATGTGTAAATGTAAAATAATAATAAAATAAATATTCTTCTGTAGCAATAACAAAGTATAACATAAATTATTCTGTGGCAATTACACAAGAATGTCCAGTAACATTTACACTCTCCTTTTTAAAAGTATATATGAGCTGAGCACTCAAAAATAAAACTACATCAGCCAGCAACAAATACAATCAACTCAAGTCCAATGGAACTGTGCACAGTGCAATTCTGCAACCATCAACTATTTTGACAGCTACATCCATGTTGGCCGCATTATTAACAGTGGCTGCCACAACCTTGTCTTTGATACCATACTCCTCCAAGATCTCATCAATCTCCTCTGCTACAGCTGTCCCTGTCTGTGCCTGGTACACTGGTTTGGTTTTGAGGACTTTTTCTTGAGCCTGGCCATTCCTGACATAATGCAGCGTTACTGTGAGGTAATGATCTTGACTAAAACTTGCCCATCCATCTGCAGTGACAGCTGCCTTCAACACAAGTTTCAGCTCAGAAATGGAAACGGATGAAACATCTGGGAAGAGGAGAACACGCAAATTTGACATTCCCTGACTTAGCCTACAATTAAACACATTCACTTACCGAAAATCGGGGGCATCTACTGTGGCAAATGGGTGCAAGCCTTTTACCACAAACTTAGTCACTGCTCGGTGACATTCGTCTATCCTGGCCTGTGTCATTTTACTTTTCCCCGCCTCTGTGAAAGGAGAAGCTACCGGTAGACTGCAGCGAGAACTGCCAGCACCTGAGACAGCCAGACTCTGTCTGTCTCTCTCGTCATGGTCATCTAAATGCAATGCATAGTAATAGCAGGTTTTGCAATAAGGCAAATTGCGCTAACATAATATGCAATGTTAGTTGATTAGTTACCTGCCGTATTAACTGGAGAGGACGTGCAAACGTTACTGCTGCTGCTGGGTTGAGATTCACTAGTCCGGAGCGGATCAAAAACACAACATTCATTTAAGGTTATCGCGTGTTTTGTGTGCAAATGCTTTTGCATATTCGTAGTGTTTCCTCCCTTTGATGAAATATCTACTTTGCAAGTATTGCAAGTTGCCCTGTTGTCATCCTTTCTCGTAAAGTATAACCAAACTTTTGAGCATTTGTGCCGCTTAGGCGCCATGTTTCCTGCTGGGTAAACGGCGCTACGCAACGCGCTGACGTCATTCGAGGCAACTGGAATCGATTGGGGAATCGTTTGCGAAAATGGCACACAATTCCAAGGAATTGAAACAGTGGGAACCGGTTCTCAACAAGAACCGGTTTTCGATTCCCATCCCTAATTAGAACATTAGAAAAATCTAGACGAGAACAGGCCATTCAGCTCAACTAAGCTCACCAGACCTATCCAATTCATGATGAACTCATTTTAAAATAACAGCCTCGATCCACTGTACTAATTCCCTTCATAATTTTAAACACTTCAGTCATGTCACCTCTTCATATCCTTTTGCTTAAACTGAAAAGGCTCAGCTCTTTTAATCTTTCTTCACAATTCATCTCCTGTAACCCTGGAATGAGCCTAGTCGCTCTTCTTTGGACTTTTTCTATTGCTGCTATGACCTTTTTGTAGCCTGGAGACCAAAACTGCACACAATACTCCAGATGAGGCCTCACCAGTGCATTATAAAGCTTGAGCAGAACCTCCTTGGACTTGTACTCCACACACCGTGCTATATAATCTAACATTTTATTTGCCTTCTTAATGGCTTCTGAACGCTGGAAGTCAATAGCTTAGAGTCCACTATGACTCCTAAATCCTTCTCATAAGGTGTACTCTCGATTTTCAGACCTCCCATTTTATATTCAAATGAATTCAAATTCAAATGTATTCACTATAATACCATACTAAAAAGCAACTATATTGTATACCATCTGTTCATCTTCAAACCAGCTTCAGTGTTATGGGAGGCCAGTGCCCACCCTGTTAGAGTTGGGAACAACGTGGCAGTAACCCTTAGATGGGTTGTTAGTCCATTTCATGTAACTGCATGCCTCATGGTTAGTTATATGAAAGAATAATTAATTAGCTCTTAAACCAATAAAGTATTTAAGTAGATAACTCTTATGATTTTTGCAGTGTAACTTCAACTTTATTGTTATTAATCTACCAGAGCACAAGTAAATCAGGATTCCAAAAAAGTTATACTTATTCAAAAAACAAATTTCACCTTTAATTTTCAATTACTCTAAGAATGTGGAGATTATTTTGCCTATGAAAGACAGTATCAGCATACTGTCCCACACAGAACAAAAGAAAAATCCAACAAAAACCTCTTTTGGAACCACGTGGCTTTGGGGAGGCAACATCAGAGAGCAGAAATGTTCCGGGATCTTGGAAATCTCCTTTGTCAGCATTCTTGATGGTAATTGGAAAACATCCTCCCACAGGCTCAAGGTCCTCGCATGAGCTATGCCGGTGTCCTTTAATGAGCAGGAGGTGTAAAAATACATAAATCACCCGCAAGTTCTTCAGATTAGCAGCCCTAAATCTATAAAGTGACTTTGAGCTGGTTAACATATTTTAAAAAGCCAAATCAGCATTGTTCAGAAATCGAACACACAGAAATGAGATCAATGTGCTTTTGGTTAATAAGAGATGACTGCTTTACAGCATTCCTTGTACTTTAGGTTAATTCTGTGTCTTTTTACTTTAATTATGTTAGCATTTTTTTCAATTGAACCTTGAAAAATCAACAAATAGTCAATGCCTGTGTGTAATTTCCGTGTCTTTCTCCACTTTTCCTCCCATAACCCAATACTGTATGAATGCATGCTTAATTGTTGCATCTAACTTGGCCCAATATGAACAAGTGTGTGTTTAAACACAAATTCATTCTGTGGTGGATTGCTGTCTTTTGCAGATGTAGATACAAGAGATTATTTTTTCTTAAAGCATCAACGTATCACATCTTAATATATCTGCTTACTCTCCATACTTGTATTAGAGATTTATATACAGTGGAACCTCGGTTCACGACCATAATTCATTCAAAAATCTGGTCGTAACCATATTTGGTCGTGAACCGAAGTAATTTCCCCCATAGGATTGCATGTAAATACAATTAATCTGTTCCAGACCATATGAACTGTATGTAAATATATATTTTTTTTAAGTTTTTAAGCACAAATATAGTTAATTAAACCATAGAATGCAAGCGTAATAGTAAACTAAATGTAAAAACATTGAATAACACTGAGAAAACCTTGAACAACAGAGAAAACTAACACTGCAATAGTTTGCGCTACAGCGCTACCAACTGCTGGCTAAAAACACTTTTTTTTTTTTTTTAATGAGTTTTAAGCACAGGGGAAAAAATGAACATTTGAAAAAATCCATAATTTAATAAACCACCAAGAAAAGTAACATTGTAACAATGCACGTTACGAACCGATCGCTGTAAACAGAAGTGAAAAGAAAACAAGCCCAGTGCATTCTTTAACTGCCTTCTCTACCTTATGTGTCCAGCCCCCTCTCTCTCGCGCTGCCTGTGTGTGTGTGTGTCTCTCTCTCTCGCGCTGCCTCTGTGTGTGTGTGTCTCTCTCTCTCGCGCTGCCTCTGTGTGTGTGTGTCTCTCTCTCGCGCTGCCTGTGTGTGTGTGTCTCTCTCTCGTGCTGCCTCTGTGTGTGTGTCTCTCTCTCTCGCGCTGCCTGTGTATGTGTGTCTCTCTCTCGCGCTGCCTGTGTGTGTGTCTCTCTCTTGCGCTGCCTGTGTGTGTGTGTCTCTCTCTCTCGCGCTGCCTCTGTGTGTGTGTGTCTCTCTCTCACGCTGCCTTTGTGTGTGTCTCTCTCTCTCGCGCTGCCTGTGTATGTGTGTCTCTCTCTCTCTCTCGCGCTGCCTGTGTGTGTGTGTCTCTCTCTCTTGCGCTGCCTGTGTGTGTGTGTGTCTCTCTCTCTGCTTGCGCTGCCTGTGTGTGTGTGTCTCTCTCTCTCGCGCTCCTGTGTGTGTGTGTCTCTCTCTCTCGCACTGCCTGTGTGTGTGTGTGTGTCTCTCTCTCATGCTTGTGTGTGTGTGTCTCTCTCTCGTGTGTGTGTCACACTCTCTCGCTCTCTCTCTTGCTCGCTGCAGAGGAAATGCACAGGGAGAGACTGAACACGTACAAACTGAAAGGGAAACTGGCTTGTTCATATACCGAGTGTGTGGTCGTGAACAGATGTTTGGCGAAATTTTTGGTGGTAAACCGATTTGTACATGTTCAGAGACATTAGTGAACCGAGGTTCCACTGTATAGGGAAAGAAAAAGAGAGAAAAAGGGGTGAATCGTTGTGACTGAGTGAACATTTAAACTATTAATTTTCAACAGCTTACATATTTAAACATTCATGAACATGATTTGACTATTTTTAGAATTAAAATTTTATTATTAAGATAGATAGATAGATAGATAGATAGATAGATAGATAGATAGATAGATAGATAGATAGATAGATAGATAGATAGATAGATAGATACTTTATTAATCCCAAGGGGAAATTCACAATACATATTAATATATATATATATATATATATTCAAAAAATATATTAAAAAATGTTCAACCAGGTTCTAAAGCCAAACTTTCCTTCCAAATCCTCAGATTCATCAATTCTGGTGCATGTCCCTTCTTAACAGAGTCTAATACCTCATTTTACCTCAAAAATGGATACTACATCTTCTGTGGATAATTTGAATAAGGGAATGTTGCATTGACTAAAAACCAATACCAGAGAGACATTTTGATTTTTGTGACATTGTACAATATAAAATCTGAAAATCTGGTTATTTATCTAGAAGAGCTTATTAATTAGGGTTGATTATTTCCTTTTAAATGTAAGGTTGCTTTGACATCGCAACAGTACAGCCTCCCTGGATCTGGCATTAGATGTACACATTACAAGCTCATATGTCTTTAATGGCTTGCTTCATATCTTAAATTTTTGCATTTGTGTGTTCCATACATGTTTATGATGAATGAAATGAACTAATGTCTGGCAAACAATTTTTGAACTAATAAAGCTTGATGAATACGTAGTCATGGACAATTGTGAGTTCCTATTTAGAGAAGAATGACTCCAGAAAAAACAGGCTATATCTGTACAAAAAACCCATGTATAATTCAAAGAACGAGGGATCTTTTAGAAGATTTAAATAATTTACTCAAAACAAATTGAGTAAAATAGCTACTTTGTGCAAGAGTCACATAATGGAAAAAAGATCATGCAAACAAATTGTATTTTTATTTTTATTTTAAAAGATTCTTTAAATTAAATATCTCCAAACATCTGGCACTTTTATTGCTTTAGGACAGTGTACACAGAATACACAATATACTTTTTTCATTACCATACCAGTTTGAATCAAGCTAATCATTTTGATTCATATCTTGTATACCACCTTCCCACATTGTAATTCATTCAATTTTCAAAGCACAGTCAGGTTCAGTCTAATAGGAATTAATGTCTAGAACAGCTTGCTGCTTTAATGTCCGCACATTAAAGAGACAGTGCTGCAGTAGCATTGATCTAGTAGATTGTCTTTCTGTTTGCTCCCGTTGCTCAGAAAAATGGATAGAAATAAGATTAGAAGCAAATGTCAGGAGTAATACATCTGATACCTTATGCATAAAATTTATCTGAAAATCTGTGAGAGCTGACAAAATGGCATTTCTTTACAAAGCAGCTGGTGACTCTATCAGTCACCATAATATTAATGGACAATTATTCATTTTCTGACTTGTCTGTTGTAAATAAGGGCTGTGGAGAGCTGCTTCTTTCTGACAGTATCAGATGCAAGGCAGGAACCAAATATGATTAAATGACCAAATATGATTTGAATCCATCACAGGGCACACATTCACATCTGCTTACATGTGTCCAGTTTAACATCACCAGTTAGTCTAATCTTGATGACTCTGGGATGTGGGTGGACAATTAGAATTCCACACACAGAGGGAATGTATAAACTTCACACATAAAGTGATAGGGCTGGTTTTTGTAACTGAAGTCCTATATTTGTATCACCCCAGGCTAACTTTGTATTTAAAGGGACACACAGAACTTGATTTTCCACAAATGTAGAAGGACAGAGTAAGGATGGTTCCCCTAAATTTCTTTCATGCTCACATACACGCTAGGGATTTTAAATAATGCCACCTGAGGTACATTTTTGCCACTTCAGCCCCGCATATCTTACATATAAACGACTACTCATGGAAGTGTGTGTGTCTGTCCAGCCAGGAAGTGAGAGGTGGAGTCAGGGGTAAGGGCTCCACCTCCGATGAAACAAAAAACTCGCTTAGCTGCTAATAACACAATTGGGGCCAGCATGTCAGCAAAACGAAACCTCTGAAGAAAGACAAAGTCACTAGGCCACTAACATCGCAAAAACGGTATCCCTTTCACTTTTCCTCCCGCCACTAATGCACAAGCGATGTGAGTACGTCATCAAAACGAATCCTCCTAGGAGAGAGATGCCCAGAGTAGTTCCCTTCAATTACATAGCATCTCTACATTTCCGCTTTTGTTCTGATGTTCAATAGTTTCTAGGATGCCGGGCTTTTTACAGCACGGGCTTACACAGCTAGCATCTTTATATACGCCTAATTCGCATACAATATGAATTGTTATGCAGGCCTTACGATACATTGCATTCTCTGAACATTAGACACAAAAATAAATATTTTTTTGGAAAAAAATGTTAAATAATGAAAAAGACTAGCTTTAAAAAAATAAAACACAAAACAGGCTTAAAAGGCAATGAAAGTGTACAATATGAAACTAAATGTGAAACAAGATTCGGCTGTACCGCTCATCCCGTATCCTTCTCTTGGTTGTTTCAAACTTTGTCCTGCAAGCTAAAAATTACCTACCAATCTAAACTAAACAGGTATAGTGCAAACTTAAAAAAACTTTTATTAGACATTGTAACTGACCGCTTAAAACGTATTCCCCAAATTAACCAAATTTTACAAAATAACAATTAGTAAATATACAATGCAATATGCATGAGCGATGACCACAAACATTAGGGGGAAGTGGAGGCAAAAACTTTATAGGCTACAAGAAAGATAATATTCTAGCAATAATAATAATAATAATAATTAAACTGGCATAGCCCAGGAGGCATTGATGTGGCAAAGTAAATGATCGACACAGCAACAGGACTGCAACTGTAGAGTCTGAATTAATTGCTAAATGGTGACTTAATTTAAAGAACTATACAAGCATCTGAAACTGGCTTACCTTAAAACTCATGTTAAAACTCCATACATCCTGTTCTCTGTTGCACACCACTGTCAGCTTCTGGTGCTCAAAAAATGTTCTCCATAGTCAGCCTGTCACTGGACGCTGTGCATTGACAGGATGGTGATATTGCGTTTGCTAGGAAACGGTAAACAGAAGTCATGAGTAGATTTCATTGAATTTTGTGATTATATTAGGCTAGTCAGTTTACTTCAATGGTCTAAATATAATCTATATGGTGTAACAGTTGTGGCCTTTGTCCACCTCTTGAACCCTCAGGTACCACTCTGAACACCAGGTGAATGTATAAATATTATTTATTTTATAAATAAACCGTGCACAAAGCACTCTCCACACCACACTCATATAAACACTATTCTCTCTAAACAATACTCTCTCCTCCTCGCCCAGACACTTGCCACCCTACCTCCCAGCTCAGCTCAATGTCTGGGCTTTCCCACAATCCTTTTATACACCCTGACCCGGAGGTGTTCCTGCCTAATCAGTCCACAGTTCCTTTTCCCTTCCGGGTCAGGGTAAACAGTCCTTTTCTTCACCCCGGGAGCACGTCGTTCCTTCCTGTCACGTGACTGTGACGTACTCCCGGGTTATTGGGCACATAAGAGCCCACGAGCCCCCCTACAGCGACTCCCGGTGGTCCCCAAGGTATCCAGCAGGGCTGTGTATACAAACTACATAGTCCATGAGGCCCTGCTGGAACTCAGGGCACGATCATGCTGTCCGGAGGGCTCCTCCTGGTGGCCTGGGGGTGGCGACCGGAGTCTGTAGCCGGTCGTCCATCACAATGGTTATAGTTTATGGAGCTTATCACACATGTGCGCATGGGAGGCAGCTAAAGGGTTTGAGTAAGGGCAATTCCAAATCAGACCCAGATGTGGCAGAGTGCACTGACTCTTTTTCTCCCTTTCCTGCAGACCATTCACGGGAGATTCCACCTGGCCCTCTTGACGTCATTTCCGGGTCTGAGCCTATGGAAGAAGACCTAGCTGGCTCCGGCCCCTGTGATGTCACGTGTAGGCTTGAGCCTATGGTTGAAGACCCTTATGAGCCGACCCCTTTGATCTCACTTCCTGTCTTCCCCTTTAAAAGCCTCCACCTTTTCCCTATTCCCTCAGTTCTGTTTTGGACTCGGTTTTGTGCACATCAGTGCTATCATTTACGTCAATTTGCAGCCAGGAAATCAAATATATGGGTGACTGCCCGAAACCTTGCTATGGCTCTTTGTGGAGTGTGTGACAAGCTCTATTGTAAATTATAATTGCACCATCATTTTAAGCTGTTGGGTTAGAGACCTACCTTACTTATACTGCCACTCAAAAGTAACATATTTTTTACTTAAGTATCTTAGATTCAATCATTTTAGAGAAATGTTAAATGCAAAAAGAAAGGAAAAGAAAACCTTCCAATACAGCCCTGTTCCTAAATGACACACCTCAAAAATGTATTTTTCTGAGAGAGTGTTGCAGACACAATCCACACTGATGGATGAACACTGGCCATTGTGAGCTGACCAATTCGCAGACATCCTGCACTGCGAACAGTTTGATGTCAGCATGTCACTAGTATTCATGTCTATTTATTAGGTCACATCTATCTAATGAATTAACTTTTGTTACTTTAACATTTTCAGGATAGATATTGGTACAAAGTCACTTGTGATTTAAAAAATTTGCAAAATTGATTTGAACAGTCTAATAAAAATATTGCATATAAGCCAAAAAACACAACTTTTAACTACAGTCTAAATGTAGCCTTAGTAGGCTGTAAAGTCAAATGTAGCTAGTGTTGATTTTTCAACTCATTTCTACTATTGCAATTTTTTCTAGAACTGCCCCCAAAGATGGTGGGTGAGCTGGTCGGAGGCGTGAGCTTCATGGCAAAGGCAGAGAATACTTATGTACATGTGATTTCTCAGTTTTTTTATTTTTAATAAATCTGCAAAAACCTCAAGTAAACTTTTTTCACGTTGTCATTATGAGGTGTTATGTGTAGAATTCTGAGGAAAAAAAATTAATTTAATCCATTTTGGAATAAGGCTGTAACATAACAAAATGTGGAAAAAGTGATGTGCCGTGAATACTTTCCGGATGCACTGTATATTGTCACTCTCTAAGATTATTTGTGTTTCATTTTTCAGTATGAAAAATTTTATGTAGTCAATTTACCACTAGCTTTATGATATAAGATATCACCTTCTGTGAGGCTTTGCTAGAGGCCAAACAACAGAATGACAGAGTGACGTTCAGAAGAAATATAGCACATTCTTTCATTTTTCTTCAGCAAGGACAAAATAAGTCTATGTCATCTATGTTAGGTTTTTCCTTATTGTGCATAAGATGTTCTAAATAAATTTACTCTCTGCTAGCTTCTTTGTTTTACTCAGCCTGTGCTCCATCACAAGTGGTGGTAAGCAGAGAGAAATAAAGAGGGATCAGGAATTAAGAACAAAGTTGTGATCAAACAAGGGTCAAAACCAGGTAAACAGGCCGATCTGTCATCAAGACAAAAATGGGAGATCTGTGATGGGAGAGTAGCTCCAGAATTATGGTGAGTGATGAAGGACCAGGAGATATTAACATGAACAACAATCTTAATCAGAGCCAAACAACTCTGGGAGATCAGAATTACAACAAGAGACTAAAACACAGGGACAAACAAAAAATCAAACTAAAAAGATAGATAGATAGATAGATAGATAGATAGATAGATAGATAGATAGATAGATAGATAGATAGATAGATAGATAGATAGATAGATAGATAGATAGATAGATAGATATGTATTATTCGAGAATTTCTACCCCTAACCATTGAATAGTCTGAAAAATATATATAGCTCAAGAAAAAAACTGAAATGTAACAAAGTCAGTAGATGCATAATTCTATAGGGGGTCCCATTAAAGCTCCATTGTTGTCTGACCATTATAGTCTTGCTCTGGTAGTATGGATCCACAATGTACAAACAAAAGCTTTGCCTCCTTGTACTTGTACTCACGCCTGGACAAACTGGTGAGGAAGGCAGGCTCTATTGTAGGCATGGAGCTGGACAGTTTGACATCTGTGGCAGAGCAACGGGCACTGAGCAGGCTCCTGTCAATAATGGAGAATCCACTGCATCCACTAAACAGTGTCATCTCCAGACAGAGGAGCAGCTTCAGCTGCTGTCACTGTCCTGCTCCACTGACAGACTGAGGAGATCGTTCCTCCCCTACACTATGCGACTCTTCAGTTCCACCCGGGGGAGTAAACGTTAACATTATACAAAGTTACTGTCTGTTATACCTATCTATCTATCTATCTATCTATCTATCTATCTATCTATCTATCTATCTATCTATCTATCTATCTATCTATCTATCTATCTATCTATCTATCTATCTATCTATCTATCTATCTATCTATCTATCTATCTATCTCTGACCACCATCACATTGAACAGCCACTTTTCATTACAAACCCACACTTCGATCACGTGTGTGCAATGAACCTCTCGACAATGCTGCCACAAAGCAACACTTGGCTCTGTTTAGTATAAAGCATGGAAGCATGTCTTTCCGTTGGTAAAGCAGTGTCAGCATTATGGCACCACATTCTGGTGTCACTGAGACCAAGACAAACAATGATAGCTGTGTGGGACTACTATTCATCCTTATCTCTAAAAGTCTCCCTCATTTTTCACTAATGCTCTGAAGGTTCATCAAAGGATATGGTTTTCCTCCCTGTCAGATGGGCTACTGCCACTGCAGCAGCCTGCCCTACCTTGGTAAGCGTTCACAAACCATAGCCTTCCCGTCTATGCTGTGAAAACCTGGTACGAAAAAATGCTGGCTACTATAGCAGTAACTCAGTAATGGGCACTCAGTGATTTATCACACCATTGCATGTTTTTGAAATTTGCTTTCTCAGACACCCTCAAAAGTTTGATTTTCAGGTTTTCAGGGTTTTCCAAGAGTTAATTTTGGGGCTCCCAGACAGACCTCTTGTATTCGAAACCTTTCCTTGTCATTCGTCTTATAATTCAAAATTTTATTAACATAGAAATAAAAGGCCTCTTAAAAATAAAAACACTCTATTACAAGACTAATAGGTCACGGTTTATAGTTAATTAATGTGCAGCAGATTTGGAGCAGCTTTCACTGTTAGATATTATTTATCTTCATCAGTCTGATTAACTACTCCAGATGAAGAAGAATGTGATGCTGAGGAGTTTGTCTTGTAGAAAAACATCTTCCCTATGAAAAATAAATGGAGGAAAATGAATTTCAGTATATAAACTAACCCTGAATCTCATCTGAGGGTCTCCACTGCTTTCCACCTTTTTCCTCAGGCTTAGATTAAATGTTCAGATAAGGGATGCCACACTGCAGTTCCAGAGGATCGCACAAAAAGCATATCAAAGGATCAATGGACATTTCTATTTAGGTGTCTGCATGAAATCTCACACTTTAGTGGACACACTTGAAATGCATGCATTCATGACATACAACTCATAAATCTATATATATAATTCACTAAGCTGGGAGACAAGTAGCCACCCATGGAAAGCACGCTGGAAGGGGCGTGGATTCACTAAGCCGCCGACAAGTAAGCCGCCCATGGTGCACGCAGGAAGGAGCCACGCCCACCAACTCTAAGACCATTGGATACGACGACAACTCGCAGAGCCACGCCCACCAACTCGGACACGACGACTGGGAAAAAACGCCGTCATTTATATTCGTCTGGGCTAGAGGCTACATGCATCTCTGAGCCACGTTGACTTTTCATTAGTCAACCTCAGTTGAACCTCGGTTCACACAGAGGCAGCGCGAGAGAGAGACAGAGGCACACACACAGGCAGCGCCAGAGAGAGACAAAGGCACACAGGCAGCCCGAGAGAGAGAGCCACGCACACACACGGGCAGAGCCAGAGAGAGACAGAGGCACATAGGCAGGCAGTGAGAGAAAGAGCCACGCACACACACACAGACAGCGCCAGAGAGAGACAGACACAGAGAGACAGAGGCACACAGGCAGGCAGTGAGAGAGAGAGCCGCGCACACACACAGGCAGAGCCAGAGAGAGACAGAGGCACACAGGCAGCCCGAGAGAGAGCCGTGCACACACACGGGCAGAGCCAGAGAGAGACAGAGGCACACAGGCAGGCAGTGAGAGAGAGAGCCACGCACACACACACAGGCAGCGCCAGAGAGAGACAGACACAGAGAGACAGAGGCACACAGGCAGGCAGTGAGAGAGAGAGCCGCGCACACACACAGGCAGAGCCAGAGAGAGTCAGAGGCACACACACAGACAGATAGATAGATACTTTATTAATCCCAAGGGGAAATTCACATTCTCCAGCAGCAGCATACTGATACAATAAACAATATTAAATTAAAGATTGATAATAATGCAGGTAAAAAAACAGACAATAACTTTGTATAATGTTAAATGTTAACGTTTACCCCCCCACCCCCCACCGGTGGAATTGAAGAGTCTCATAGTTTGGGGGAGGAACGATCTCCTCAATCTGTCAGTGGAGCTGAACAATGACAGCAGTCTGTCGCTGAAGCTGCTCTTCTGTCTGGAGATGATCCTGTTCAGTGGATGCAGTGGATTCTCCATAATTGACAGGAGCCTGCTGAGTGCCCGTCGCTCTGCCACAGATGTCAAACTGTCCTGCTCCATGCCAACAACAGAGCCTGCCTTCCTCACCAGTTTGTCCAGGCGTTAGGCGTCTTTCTTCTTAATGCTGCCTCCCCAGAACACCACCACGTAGAAGAGGGCACTCGCCACAACCGTCTGATAGAACATCTGCAGCATCTTATTGCAGATGTTGAAGGACGCCAGCCTTCTAAGGAAGTATAACCGGCTCTGTCCTCTCTTACACAGAACATCAGTATTGGCAGTCCAGTCTAATTTATCATCCAGCTGCACTCCCAGATATTTATAGGTCTGCACCATCTGCACACAGTCATCTCTAATGATCACGGGGTCCATGAGGGATCTGGGCCTCCTAAAATCCATCACCAGTTCCTTGGTTTTGCTGGTGTTCAGATGTAGGTGGTTTGAGTCACACCATTTAACAAAGTCCTTGATTAGGTCCCTATACTACTCCTCCTGCCCACTCCTGATGCAGCCCACGATAGCAGTGTCATCAGCGAACTTTTGCACGTGGCAGGACTCCGAGTTGTATTGGAAGTCCGATGTATATAGTTACAGTTGGTGGGCGGGTCTCTGTTAGTTGCTTTTGTGAGTGGGCACATGACCAGGCAGGGTGTATGCTTCAAGAGTGAAGGTGGACGCGACAGCACCATCTAAGAAGAATCATATTTGTCGTGGATGTGAATCGCTGTATGCAGCGTGTAAAACAGTTTGCGAGGGTTATTCCATGGTCTTAGCAGTGTCTGTACTTCGATGTGAATCGATGTATGCAGCGTGTAAAACGCTGTATTGTATGTTGCCCTCTCCAGAGTTACATCTTTTCATTCACCTACAGTCGTATCCTCAAAACCAACCCCATTTGGACAACTGTGTCTTTCAGGAAGTGTTCACCCATCAATACATAATTATGCGGCGTATGCTACGCCGCGGGTTGGCTAGTATTTTATATTTGTATCCATTCCCTTTCTTAACATTTATTTTAAGAGCCTGCTCCTCCAAATAAGACTAAATAGTTCCCTGCTCTCCACTGTGCAAAGAAGACATTTGCTTTAGTTTTGCTCATGTTCATTGCTTATTTATTTTTTCAGTTGTAGGACCCATGGGGAAGCCTGTTGGCACATCGGTAAGCATTGCTGCCTCATTGCTCTACAGCACATTTATTTCAAAACAAATTTAGTCTCAGTCCATGTAAAATTTACAGATGCAATCTGTGCCTGTCGGGGCTTTTTCCAACATTCCCAAAAAGTGTGGATCAGGTTAGCCAGTGACTGAGTGTCAGCGTGTATGTAGGTGTGTTTCACAACTGACTAAGCTATTAATCATAGCCAGCAGCTATACCACATGCACTTCAGGACAGGCCATCTACCTGAAGCTAAGCATATTCAGGCCTGGCCAGTACTTTAATGGGAGACCAACCAGGAAAAGCTTGGGTTGCTGTTGGAAGAGGGATTGGTGAGGCCAGCAGGGGATGTTTACCCTGGTGTCTGAATGTGAGTCACAATGCCCCAGTGCAGTGCACTGCTGTAAAAATGGTGCCATCCTTCAGATGAAATGTAAAATTGAGGTCATTAAAGATCTCTGGGCATCCTTCGTAAAGAGCAGAGTATATCCAATGGTGCTGGCTAAATTGCCCACTACGGCCCTCTGATCATCCCCTGTCCCTGATTGGCTAACCATCTCCCACCCATTCACCACCTAACAGCTAATGTGTAGTGAACATATTGGTGCAAAATGGCTTCCGTTGCATCATGGGGTTGGATACTGCACATCAGTGGTGGATGAAGTGGTTCCCCATTCATTATGTAAACCACTTTGACTAATGAGAAAGTGCTCTATAAATGTAAAGAATTATTATTATTATCCATCCATCCATTTTCCAACCCGCTGAATCCGAACACAGGGTCACGGGGGTCTGCTGGAGCCAATCCCAGCCAACACAGGGCACAAGGCAGGGAACCAATCCTGGGCAGGGTGCCAACCCACCGCAGATTATTATTATTATTATTATTATTATTATTATTATTATTATTATTATATTCAGATGTAGTTCCTGTTTTGTACCTATTGTTGCTGGGATGTACTTGCAGGGCTCAAATGGAACAAATCTGCTATGAAGAAGAGGCACCCTCACCATGGAGTGGTGGTTGAGATTCTGCAAGGGCAGAGTGTATCAGGGCTTAAATGGAACAAGCCTGCTGTGAAGCAGAGGCACCCTGTAGCGATGCCACATAAAAAGTTTAGTATGTCCTGTGTAAAGTTTGCTTTCTGCTATTTCTTTTCCAAAATAACTGGGGCTAGTCCTTTAAGCAGGGAATCATGGGATGCAGTTTGGCTTTGTTGATTGCTTGTTTATTAGTGACCTTATACAATATAAATCTGTGAGGAAGCCTGGGGGGAGACCTTTTTCATTCAAACTGTCAGTCTACTGAAGAACAAGAATTTCCAGTCCGAAAACAGACATGAAAGCTTTACAACATCAGCGAGGTACAGAGGAGTACCATTTCAAACTCACTGTTTAACACTGCTGGTAGGACTGTGGATTATTTCTTTTGGGAAAGTTGTTTTCTCAGGAGAGAACTCACCACCATCCATCCACAAGTGTTCCTCATTTACCGCTGGTGTAGTCTTCATATCCTCCATTCCGGACTTGATTGGGACTCGGTATTTACAGTACGGTGTTCATGTTTGTCTTTGCCTTGTACTTTCATGGGGGGTTATACAGCATGTGACAATACAGCTAAGTTTAAGCAAATTCTCTTTTGTATTATTCTATTTATATGAACGGGTGGTTGATTGATAAGAATTCAGTATTGGATTAATTTTGGATTGAGAATGCTGTCATTTGAAATTAAGATTATCATTCTCTAGTTATACAAATCTGTGGTGTCCTCAATGCTTTGAGAATTACAACCCTTACATTCAGAAGCCTAAACTGTCCCTTAAGCTACCAAGCAAAGAGAACCTATTTCCATACTACGACTCTCAAAAACCATTGAATGGAATCAAGAAGTTCAATAAATGAATAGAAAGAGCTATAGGTTATAGATAAACAACCCTAATTTCATTTATTTTCTAGAAATATTTTTTAGGAATTTTGCTTTGCTGGTATCTAGTATTCTTAGTTTAGTAGCAGCAGAATTTGTATGAAACTAAAGACGGTCATATTTATCTTCTTTCCATGTTTTTCTGTTTCACAAAGGTCTACTGCTTGGTCAAAGACTAACACAGTGTTTGGGAAATTCAGGTCAGTTTTATTCTTAGTTTTGTCTTACTTCTATTTCTTATATTTTTCGGGCAGTTTGGATAGGTACTGAGTGGTGTTCTTCACTCTATTTGAAGGCTGAAATATACAGCGTTTAAGAATTTGACCTCCTATTTAATATAAGTTAATGCTCTTTTCTAATTTACAGTGCATGCCTTTGTTTTGCATTTTAGCTCAGAGCTGCACCTTCCCTGCACAATTTTGGCATCCTATTAAAACTATAAGCCTCTTTTCATCCTTACATTTCTCTGCAAACAAAGGTCCATTCAAATTGTCTAAAGACATTTACACGCTTCTTCAAAAAAATGGCTTAATTACAGTTAAGCAGGATTGCAGATTTCATCCCTCGGGTCCCATAAATTATTTTAAGTAAAATTAATCTATTATCAAATGAGCAAATGAAGAATTTGCATTTCTACTGGGTATGGTGGCAGGGATATGACTGGTGGGTTTCTTTTGCCTTTCAACAAAAAACCCTCCCAGTTGTGGTGTAGGCATATTTTTAAAAATAAATATACTTCAATCCCAACACTTTCTGCTCTTGTTTAATGTAATAAATATTGTATATATTTCTGAGTTTCTCGTGGGCATAGCAAGGTGTAGATACCGTATATTGATAACCAAATTGCCGACTAAGACACAACACCCAAGATTACCAAATCATTTCTGTTTAAATCTAACAGTACATAAAAATTTGAAAACTTGTACCAAAACTGCTTTAAGGTGCCTAACAAAATCAGCAGCTCAAAGAAATACTCATGGTAAAAAATCCCACATAAAGAACAGGAAGGAAATAACCAAAAGCACACACAGAATGAGGAAAACATTTAGAGCTCTCATGAAGAATTCAGAACAAGAATGTGTACCTCCATCAGATCAAGTATGTGCCTCCTTTTTGTTGTATGATACAGTGAAAATAGTCTCACTGAAGCCAGATATATAATATACTGTATGTGATGACTGGCGACAATCATGAGTGAATTGTGCTAAAAACAGGGTGAGAACAATTAAACAGCTCACTGATGAGTGTCACATTTCTAAACCAATCCAAAGCTTCTTGAAGGTGGCGCTCAAAGTAGGGGTGGTGATTTTAACTATAAAGATCAGAGGTGCTCTCTTTAACCTGGCCTGATAGTGAGTAAACATCTATTTATGATAAAGTCTCCTAAAAAAACTATCAGACATAGAAATGTGTGTCTGGTGTGCAGAGAGAACATTGCATGTCTTAAAAATAAACAACCGGGTGAGAAGGGAAACACCTTTTGTGAACATCAGATTAGACATGGGCATCAACAGCATCAACGGATGAATGGTAAACATGAACAATATGTTGTCACAGGTGCTGAGTGTGCTCTCTGTTGTTCAGTGTTATGATGATAGTTTAGGAGTTGATGTAAGATTGAAAGAACTGGCAGCTCTATTCATGAAAATATGAAATATAAAATATGCATTTGAAATAAATGTTGTCAAAAGTATGCATTTGAAGTAAATGTTCTGTCACTATCCACAAAAAGGACTGCTACCAAGAGAGCTGATAACAAAGAGACACAGGAGATTTCAGTACCCAAAACAGCTGAATCAACAAATCTGCCTAACAACATCAGTAGATGGACAGATGAGGCTGCACAACATCCACCTTCTGATGACAAGTCTAAATGAATAACTAAAGAAATTTAACATTACTGTCTCATTGGAAATACAACATGCCATGACAAAATAGCCACAATGTTTAAACACATTGTACAGTATATCCATAGACAATAACGTTTGTCTAAACTCTGTCTGCTATTGTTATGTCACATAGTGATGCAAATGTTAAAATGACAGAAAGATATCATAGCAAACAGGGACAATTCTCAAATGTGTGAAACCCAATAGCTAAGGTGGACTGTGTGTGTCTGTCTCCTCTTTCACAGCATTCATTGCAATGCACAAATTAATTATTAAGCTTCAATTACCTTGTGCTACTGAGCTCCTGAATAGATAACAGCAATTTTAGCTCTCCATTTTCTCTCAGCATTAAATCTTTTGTTCAGTATCTTTTTCTCTCTCACTCACTGAAACCCTGACGGTGGTTTAAAATGCATGGACTGGAGAAATTGGGATGGGTGTTTTAGAAAGAATCCCTGTGGGTGATGTCTTTGAAGCACAGGATTTTGCTACTGTTCACTACAGTTTTTAATGGGTGGTCCCGGGATGTGCATTCTCATTTGTGGATCATGTCTGGCCCTGTGAGACTACAGAGATAAAACAGCAATACGCAATATACTTATATAGGCTACTGTTTACTAACTCACATGGAAATAAGGTATGGTTGATGCTACATACTGCTATTTACTCCTCAAAAAAATGTATAATACATATTTGTGTACTGGACAACATTGTTTTGAATGACGTGTAATGTCTGCACACAAGTGGCACATATTCACCTTGCCTATAATGGCAGTTTTTCTAGTTGGCCTGTTATGGTTATCAGCCATTACACACTTTGGACCAGCATTTTCTGCCTATCAGCTCAGGCATATTGTAAGCAAGTAAACTACAGGTTTCTGTGAGAATGAGTCTCCATATCTGCATGTGTGTCTTGTAAAATAAGGAACAAAAGTAGATAAAGGTTTACAGAACCATTGGGTATCCCCATTTTCTCCCCAGGTGTATTGTAGGACTTGGCATCAAAAATAAATATAGTAAATAAATCTTTAAAAGATGCTTGTAGTAAATGGAGGTCCGCAGCTGGTTAGCAAGTTTTAAATAAATAACAGTTGACACTCGCATTTTTTGGGTGGGGTGTGGTAGCATGGTCTGAGTGGCTTAAGCGTGAAATATGGGAGCGGACGGCCCTGCACTTCGTGCACACATGCAGGTTCACCCATGTCCCTCATTAGCACTGGAGCTGTAATCGCTGCAGTTGCACCTAACCCCACTTTAAAAAGGGATATGCAAGTGCTAGAGCAGGGCTGTTCAAATAGCGGCTCGTGGGCCACATGCGGCCCAGAAGCAACCTCCAAGTGGCCCAGCCCGTGGTCTTGCCAGAGCTCCAGATTACAACTAAAATGGTCTCAAATGCAACCAAAAATAAGCTTTGGCGATTATTATTTCTACTTAGTTCATCAGTTGTGAATGAAATCATCGAAAACTTTAAACTAATTATATTGTTAAGCAGATGTGCTGTTAACAATGTGTCGGTACAGGCTCCCCCTTGCATATCTCTGAACAGTATAAAGGCTAGTTTATATCCTGCACTGGGTGCGAGGGAGTTGCAGTGAAAATGCGTCAGACTTGGAGACGTGCACGGGAAAATATTTCTAAGTACATAGCACTGCTGAGGGGACGGCTGTGAATTTCAACGAGAGGCTGGTTATGTTTGTGCCAGAATAATAAACAAACGGATGAATATGATGCAACCGGTCATCAGAACAAAAGGTAGGCATGCAGAACATTTGAAATTCATCTGCCCATCACATAGGTCCCCTGTTATGAATATACAGTATCTGTGCCCTGTGGAATTCAGTTGTCTATTCTGATTTGGTGCAGCACAATAAGGTGTGATTGTCACCAATCACCTTGTGTTTACACATCTTTGCATGCTGTTTCTCTTTTGATTTAACACTTACTCCATGCAAAATGCTGGCCTGTCTGTCAGTAAACATGTATGAGCAGTTGCCTGCCCGCTATTTCGTCATGCACAGATGTGATGAAGTCTGCATTTTAAGGTTGAAGGTGTATTAAAGTCGTTTTACCAGGTTGCTCTGTGATTGATGGTGGACAGTAGACTTTGTTAAAATTCCACTTTGTTAGTTGTTACTTCAGTAATTTTGGCAATAAATTCTTCAACGGGAGCTCATCAACAAAGAAACACAGAAAATAAGATTTATTTAAAAATAATACTACCAATAATTATAATTAACCAGTAATGGTGTACTGCACGATAACATGCAGTGAAAACATTTGACTTGACTTGCCTGCTGCCAACAGTTGATTCTACAATAAAATAAAATGAGTAATAATTCCAAAACTCTTCGCTTTTAAAATAAAGCTATAGTGCAGAGTACAGTATACGTGTGCCAA
This sequence comes from Erpetoichthys calabaricus, assembly GCF_900747795.2. Taxonomy (NCBI): domain Eukaryota; kingdom Metazoa; phylum Chordata; class Cladistia; order Polypteriformes; family Polypteridae; genus Erpetoichthys; species Erpetoichthys calabaricus. The sequence goes on along the minus strand of NC_041404.2, from coordinate 463,788 downwards.
ATTTCAGGGTACAGGTTATTTAATTTTTGACCTTGACCTTCCTGGGTTGATCTTTGACGTTGGAGGCCAATCATCACCCCGAAAGCAGACAGTAGATGTTACGTAGTATATGTGTACCAAATTTCACATCAATAGGTCAAACAGTTTGCAAGCTACAGATGATTTAAAATCCTGGACAGAAAAACGGACAGCCACGGTACTGTATTACATAAGAAGATAATTCATTACTTTACATCCAAGAACTCTGTACAAAGACATTTTAAAGACAAATTATTAAAATAAATGTACTAATCCACTTTCACACCATACATGGTGGCTTGCATTTACTGAGTTAGCTTTCTTCTGGGGGGAGCGTGGAAACAATTTCAACAGGAAAGACTTTGTCGTGGAACTTAAATTTAATCTCTGTCATATGACTGATTAAAACTGTGTGAATGAAATAGTTCTTTGAAAAAAAGAAAAAAACCCTTGCCTGTCATGACCACCCATTTAACACTAGAATTCCTGAAGCCTACGAAAAAACTCGTAATCCCGGCCCACCTTAAATCCGTTTGCACCTCTCCATCAGCATCTTTTGTTTTGTAAATGTGTCTATCAGCACAAGCAGCAACCTATCCCATCCCCCCACCACCGGAGCTCATCTCAGGCAAAAAGTTCTCCCAGCTCAAGTCAAGGCTCCTTATCTGCATGTGTGGTCCCTGGAGTTGTATAGGGTAAATAATACATCATCATTTGGAATACATACACTTCATGTGTGTTCCGTGTCTACAACAATCTGTGTAAATTGTTGGATGAAGTGCAAGGCAGGAATCGTTGAACACATAACAAAAAGAGAAATGTTTTTCATATTTTAGTAATAACTGACAAAATGTACACATGAAGTGTATAATGTGTGAAGACTGAAATCTAAGTATCAAATAAACAATTTCACAATAGGTACAAGTATAGCAAAACAAGTGCACTTTTACTCAAGAATATTACAGTAGAAAAAGAAATCGGTTTAGGGTACAACACTGACATAATAGCTTTATTGACACAGTGTTAAGAACTGCTGACTGGTAAACAAAAGGCCGCTGGTTCGATTCAGAGTGCACCCGTTTTGAGTAGTGAGCTGCTCATATTCTTACTGGTATACATTAAAAACATTCATTTGATTTGTGACCAAATGTAAAAGGGAAACAATGAATAAACATTACTTGTTTTTAAATACATTCATTTGTGTTGATTTAAAATTTGTCATTAACTGCTGCTGAAAATGTTTGGCCCAGCTAAATTTCTTGGTTTGAAAATCTGGCCCAACTAAAATTGTAATTGATTAGCCCTGTGCTAGAGGGAGAGAAAAAAAGGAAAACAAGAAAAGGAATGGAGGTTAAAGAAAGGCAGGAGTGAGAGAGAGCTGGTGCAAGGAAAGGAAGCAGACAGACGGGAATGGAGCCCCAGAGAGGAGAGTGTATGGCCAGAGCTTAGGTAGGGGCTGAGGGTTTGCTCCTGCTGAGCAACCAGGTAGCAGGAGTGAGCATTATGCTCAGGAATGTGCTCTCACCAGGAGGAGCCAATGAAGTGGCAGTGGTGAGAGGATAGTGCGTTCTTTCACCAGGTGGAGCCAGGAAGGAGAGTGGTGGGCACACAGCATGACACAGTGGGTCCCCTTACACAGGCCAGGATTAAAGGTTGTCTGTGCCTGCAGGTGGACTTCTCCTAGGTCTGCCAGGTTCAGAAATGAATGAGAGATGTGTAGAAGTCAGTTTTAAAGGGGCACCCATGTTCAGTGTTGACAGTTTCTTGCTGTGTTTTAACCATGTTTTAATGGATTATTGTTTTTTGATGGATTTTTAACCTCCACCAATTCACCTTTTATTGGATTATTTATTTATTGAACTTTGCAATGCACTTTTTGGACACTCTTGTTTAGTTGGGTTTTAATAAATGCACTAGTGCACTTTTTACACCTTCCCCTTGCTTTGTGTGTGTTTGCCCTCGTCAGCCAAGCTCATCCCGGTCATGGCTTTCAACGGTGTCGTGATCAAGAGGATCCCAAAGCCGAAGTGAGAGCATGGAGCTGACCGGCACCCTCACAATGTTATGAAAAGAGAGTTTCACTCTTTAAGGAACTTATCCTCCTGAAAGTTGGATCAACAAAGACAGTGCACCTCTGGCAGCCAGACTTTATGTAGCAGAGTGGAAGTTGAAGAGATGTCAGTGGTCTTCTAGATGGTCCTCCACCAGTCTAGGGCAAACAGAAATTGAGTTAATCGTGTCACCTTTAAATTCTTCCCTGTAATATTCGGGGAACCCATTCTTGTTAGACACATCCTAATTTCATGTGCTTGACAGTTTGATCCCTCTGACAGGACAAGGGAAGGACGGGATTGGCGGTACCATTCAGGCTCAGTCTGGTTGGGTGTCGTGAAAGAGCTGAAAGTATTCCACTCTGCATTCATAGGAATAATAATGCAGAAGCAACATATTCAAAGATTCTGATGCTAATTTAGTGTTTCCAACACTGTTTCAATGACTAAAAACTATGCTACATTGCCTGTATCAACAGCAACAGCCAAACAAAGTTTTTTCAAGCTCAATTTGTTTAAGTCCAAACTCAGATGTCAAAATGTACAAGTGGCCATCTTATCCTCTGATTCTGATTATATTAAACCCAAAAGTTGACAAGATTTAAAAAATAAAAGGGTATTATTATTATTGTTTTGTTTCAATTACCTATATAACTGTAGTTTAGTTTACATAATATCATTATACATTGTACTTTAGGCTTCTGCATCACAATGATTTAACTTTTTCTTGCTGAATGTTTGATGTGAAAAAAAGAATAGTGATCTATAGTACAGATGACCAGTTCTTGTGGCTTCCTGACTGATACTAAAGGTCTTTGGTGTGTTATAATGTAAAATCTTGTTGTTAACGTCCAGTGTGCCAGAAGTGAAGAGGTCTGAATACTTTCTGAATCGACTGTTTGTGTTCTGTTATTTCATTAGATTCTGCATGGCAACCTAAGATGAAAAGGATCCAAATGCTTTCTAGAGAAAAAAGTTAAATTGCTCACTCCGATCAAAGCACCTAAGTTTATGAAATGCATGTAAATAAAGACAGCATATTAGCATATGAACAATAGACTAATTAAAACTAAGAGTGAACCACTGATTTGTGAAACTGGATGAAATAAAACCCTGCAGCCAGAGGGTTAAACCCAGTACTGAACTTGAGAACTACTTGGTTACATGGGTCGATGACTCCAAATTGGTACTCTATGAGTCAGTGAGGATGTGTACGTGTGATGGTGCTCTCTGATGGGATAGCATTCCATTCCATTCAGAGCTGGTTTTGGTCTTCTTGCCAGGATAGGTTCCAGAACCACATGGCTTTGTCAAAGATAGTGTTACAGAAAAAACTCAAATGGGTAAATATTTTAGGCCTGTGAATAGAATTCTACTTCAAAAACACTGTGAAAATGATTTTTGTTTTATTAATGATTTTTATATTTGATATGATACAAATGTAATGCCGAAAAGAAAGGAAACTTCATCCAAAGCGATGAGTCAGACTAAACTTAACAGTGTGCTATAATTACAAATAAATTATTATATCATTCATGACAGATTACTGATAGTAAGTCAATCAATAAGCTATGTCATCTGCATTCCAGCGTGTAGCTTCTAGTCATAAGTATCCCGATGAAATATGAGTAATGTCTTCTAAAATGCTTTACCTAATTTGCAAGACAATTATATTGGCTGAGCACGGCACAGTTTCTAATGTACTAAACCATAATGCAAAATGCAGTCTTGTTAATGTCCCACAAGAAAAGACTAACTTTTTTCCTAGTATAAAATATTCAAAATTTGTGTAATAATATTCTTATGTATGAATGTGGCTGCTTTGCAGATAAATAATCCACTGCTGACTTAACTTCATCTTTGCAAGTAAACAATCTTCATTTGTTGTCATTGTATTCTGTAAAGCATGCTTAGGTAAAAGGTACTCAGTTTTACAATACAATTAAGCTGTCACTGCAGTTTGAATCCATTTCTCAGGTTTCAAGAGAGACTGTGTTTATACACACACACACACACACACAAACAAGCATATTCTTATCCTATAAGTGGAGATAAACAAACTATGTATGACAACAAGAGATTACAAATGACATACAGTAGTTGCTTTTCACATTTGTGGTTCTGATCACTTAACATCACTGAAATACTTCCAAGTTTAACAAAATGCAGTCCAGCTCAAGACTGTCAGAGTGAACTTAGTCGTCTTTCAGTAATCGACAGGCTAAGCATATACTAATGTACAAGGACACTTGGGTTATCTTTGTACATGACATAATAATGAGCCCAGCTGAAATGCATAACATACACGAATGCACAAACCTTTCCACCACTAACGTCACAAAACCATGGGCCACAACACTGGTGGCATGGTGATTTAATGGTTAGTGCTGCTACCTCACATGTCTAGTCCAGTGCCAGTTTAGGGGTATGGGGGTGTTAGCTCCTGATCTCAGGCATCCAGCCCCTAATCTTCAAGAGCCCTCCTCAACCCTGCCCAATGGACTTATGAGCCCAGCTCCTGATCTTCGAGAGCCCAGGCACCCTTCATATCCCTCTGTGTTCTGGCGTGCATGGATGACTGTAAACACTCTTCAGCTGCCTGAAGACTTCAAGGGGGAACCAATGGGTACTCTCAGCCATCCCCCTCATATTAGAGGCGGGGCTAGGCATTTCATAAGTGCTAAAGCTAGCCACGCCCCTAATGTAGTCACCTTTCTGGATAGATTTTGTATATTCAGCTACTGTTGTTTATGTACAAAATATCTGTATAAACTCAATGACTGCAGATTCTTTAACAATGCTTTTCAAATTCTTGCCTTTCCTGTTTTAATATTGAGTATATTATACATTTATTATATATTCTAAATATTAATTTATATTTAATGTTATTACAAATGTGAGTTTCTCAATTTACTCTGTATATTCAAAATGGATAAAACTCCACATTGACACAAATATGTAATGCAAAATTTGGGCTAAACTATTTTGGCAGAAATGTATGTTTAAAATTGTATACTTATATTTTGCAGTATGGCTTAAATGTGACCCTTGATTGTTGGTTTCAATGTCCAAATGACATCTTCCCACACTGCAAAAAATGCATACGGAAATATTAAACAAGAAAACATTAAATGGGAGTTGCTTTGTTTCTATTTAGCAAAATAAATCTGCCAATGGGATAAGCAAAATTTGCTTGACAAGATTTCTTAAATTAGGGTAAATAATCATAAACACAATTTTTTGATTAGTAAATAATTCTTACTATAAGGAAAACAAGATTTAATGTCATGATATAAATATTATACACTTGCTTAGATTTCTTTTTTCGCAGTGCAGTTACATGGTATAGTGTCAATTCCAAAACCTTCTTCCAGAACTATACGTTCAGTCAGTAAAGCAAGTTATTGTAAGTTAACTGCATCTACAATGGTTTCTGCATTTTGTTTGCTTTAATCAAAAAAGAAGTACAATGTTTAGATGATTTATTTCACACCATTCACATTCACTTTCATGCAAGTATTGCTATGTAGACTGGAATTATGGCTGTAGGACGTTGCTATGACATACTATATTTATGATCACGTTTTGCTCATATATAATGTACATTCAGCCTTTGAATAAAATTATCATTTTAATAACTCTTTATCCTCTACTTTCATGCCATGTTTTGTGAACTGAAAAACACACATGAGGATTTTTATTATCATAAGCAATGTCTTTGTTTTTTCACATTGTTTCTAACTTCACAATTTCACCAGGAAAAAAAAACAATAACTTGAAATATTTGCGTAATAAAATTATTTCCTGAGTATTTGTTATATACTGTATTTGTGTTGTGAAACCATTTCAATAAACATTATTGCCTGTGTTTCTTAGTTTAAAGTACAGATTAGATTACAGAGCCTTTATTTTAAAAACAGATTTTACAGTAAGCAATCGTGACTTCACTTTCGTCAAGTGAATGAGAATATCTTTTAAACCACCAAAAATTTAAATTTACCTTTTAATATGATGGAAACTAATCACTCTGGTCCTGCTTCAGTTGTAGTTTTTCAAAGCACATAATTCATACCTGTAAATTAATCTTTAAAAAGAAAGATTAATGGGCAGGCCAAATTAAAGTAAAGAGATATGTCAGAATGCATTATAAGATATCGTAAAGTGAGTTACAGATATCTGAAAATATGTTTGTTTCAGGATCTATATATTTTTAGTGTCAAATGAATATAAAGAGAGGTTAACATGGAATCCTTATTACTCTCCAATATCTGAAAATTATTTTAAGATATGTCGAATTTCAAGTCATCTTGAAACAGGTCCCCATGTCTTTTGGGATATCACAAATACAGTGCATTTTGAACTGTCTTAAAGTAGCTATGCACATTTTGAGATGCCTGAAATGCAATTCAAAACAGCTTCCTGTAGAATTGCCTATATAGTCTTCCCCTCATTTTAAAATATCTAGAAATGAATTTGAAATATCTTAAAATTGTCAGAAACCATTTTTTTGATATCTCAACATGGAATCAAAATATGTTAACATTGAATTTCAGATATCTTCACATTGGCTCATGTCACTCATTTCCTGATATTCTAAAACACGTTTTTGTCCCATTAGAGATATCTTAGAATGTATTTCAAGATATCACAAATTTTATATATTTTAAAACACACATTTTAAGATACCTTTAAAAAAGTCATTGAAAGATTTTTGAATATAATTTTAAGATATGTAAAAATGCAATTAAGTATTGTATACCTAAATTGTGTTTCTAGGCATCTCTAAGTAGCTCCCTGTTCATTTTCTAAATAACTTCCAGTGTATTTTGAATTATCTCAGATTTATTCAGAAATATCGTAAAATAGACCAAAAATCCCATTGAAGGAATTTACGGAAAGTGATTTTCAAAGATCTCAAAATGTATATATTTGCAGGGCAAATGTAATAAGGCCAATATTTATTAAAAATGTCTTTTCAATTTAAGTGATTAAGTATTAATTAGACTTGGCAGAACTGACGCTCACTTTCCTGCTTACATCTGAAGTATGATCAGTCTTCTTGTCGCAACTTGTTCACAACATTGGATAAAAGGAATACACATCTTGATTTAATTATTCCTGGAAATCAAAATGAGTGTTTATTCTTAATTTTGCTCAGTTGATGGCATATATATTGTAAATGTAAGCATGACAGACTAATACTTTCTAAAGCACTAATCACTAATTAAAGGAGTCTATCTTAAATATGGATATCATTGTTAATTACATTGTCTGATCAATGAAGAGGCCACACAGAATGATGCATTTTTATGTTTTTGTGATGAGATGTTACAGTTTCAAATGTGTCACAGTGTGTGAAAAGATAACAAGTAAACAAAACATACTTGCAATTCTTGATCTACTCGTATTTCTAAAATCTTAGCAGCTACATTAGCATAATTTCATAAATGAATAACGTTTCTGTTTCATTAGCAGCTGTTTTTATGCTATCCTAAACCAAATTAAATACGCAAAAAAAGCTGCAAAATAATGGCTGAGGGGAACAAAACTAGTAATAAAGGAAAACAGCAGAACAGACTGCATTTCTACACAGTGTGAATCAATGAACCTTGCAGGCAAAAGCTGACATAACATTAAATCAAAACAATAAACAAAACATTAAGAAATGTAATGGATTCATTCAGTACACCAAAGGGCAAGATGTAATTGCAACTCTAAGACAGTGATACACTCAGGAACCAAGATAAGAAAGTTAAATTCATTATTAAAAAAAAAATAATATATATATATATAACATGTAGCAAGAGATACAAATGGCAAAAATGAAAAGATCTTGTAACGAGGTGTGAAGTATGTAAACCAGCTTCAGGCTAAGGATAGCCATTTCACGATTTATTATCATTTTTAAATGGTGTAATTTCCTTTTGTTTCTTTTTAATTTTGCATTCCTGCCCTGTCTTTCTCTGACAGTTTTAAAATCCTACCACCTTCTTTTCATATCAGCTAGCTATTTTACATAGAGACAAGGCGAAGTATTGCCCAGTAAAAATGTCATCTTAGCACTGCAAGGGGAGAGAAAATCTCCTTCATTATCGTGCTTTGGTTATTCTGGTACCTGCTTGATTTTGAGTTCCCTGTCAAGACTTTCCGCACGTAACAAACTCTAAGTGCTGTGAGTAGACGTGGATAGTTTGATTTCATCCGTGTGGTTGGGAGCTGCCATTCAGAGTGCAAATTACCCTTTGAGGAAAGCGCTCCTTAAAAAGTTAACAAATTGCATAGATACTTTACTGCACATGCAACAGCAACAACAACAATGTATTTCTTATACAGCCCAAATTCACGCAAGGAATGCCACAATGGGCTTTAACAGACCCTGTTTGTGACAGCCTCCGAGCTGTGACTCTTAAAGATGACAATTAAACCCCTCACCCCAAAAAAACATGTATTGGGAAAAAAATTGGAAGAGAGAGACCCCCACGTCCAGGTATATTGACATGCAGTCGGAAAAGAAGAAGATATCATGTGTGTGTCTGTGATATGATGGAGTCTCGTTTTTTTTAAGCTGAGATTTAAAATTAATTGTGATATATTTTGTTGCATCAGCATACACTCTTTAAAGTAAAGGTGCCACACAGATTTTTCAGAGTGATGCCATAGGGGAAATATTTTTGGCAGGGCCATCTTAGTATATGGGCACAATGCGCACTGGTTGGGGGCCCCAGAAGCATAGGGGGCCACAATGTTTCTGATGCCTATGTATGTTTCTGTTTTGCTATCAAAACAGGGGCCCCAGCACACTATTTTGCCCCTGGGGCCTAAGATGCTGTTAAGATGGTCCTGATTTGTGGTTCCTAAAGACCTAGGCACATGAAGGTTCCAGAAAGAAGCTTTATATATTTAGATCAATAATGGGCTCCATACAGTAAATAACCATGAATAGATGGTAACAGATTTGTGAAATTCAGTGGCTTGTGAGTTTAAAAAAGACTCTTGCTGCATACGTCCATGTTTTCTTAATCTGTGAGTGTCTTGCAGCCCACCATATATTACATAGTTTAAGTTTTTTTTCTACATATTAGGATGTTTTTTAAAGCACAAAGAACCACCATCATATGCAAAGAACCCAGCCCAGAATGAAATGGTGCTTTGTCAAGCAATGGAGCTATGTGGAACCACACAACCCAGTAAAGAACTTTATACTGTGGTACCACTAAAGAACCATTATTTTTAAGAGTATAGCAGCTTGTAAAGGCAGAGGAATAAAAGTGATTGCTGGTTGGACTATGTTTTTTCCCCTTTGTAGATTCTGATGTTTCAAGACTTTTAGAGGTTAAAATGTGAATATGGTCATTCAGGATTGATATGGAAAAAAGGATCTCTCTTTCAGTGTAAAATGATATTTAACATCAGCAGAACCGGACTGATGGGAGCTTTCCAGGTGGCCTGCTGCCTGGCCTGGCATTCAGCGCAACCTGTGAAATAAACTAATGGTGAAATTATATAATGTTATTATACTGGAAAATGAACAGGCGTTATTGCTCTGTAGTGGGCACAAATCCTTTCAGTTTAACGTTGGAGGATTTCTTTTCTGGTTTCTGTTTGGATGGTTTCGTGTTTTTATTCAAGTCAAGTTTTGACTTCATATGAGTCTCGCGCTCTGACAGTTAAACAGGAGCGCTATGATGAGAGATGCAAACGTCTGGTGCTTTGTGATTAAAGTTATATATGAAAATTGTTTAAACGAATATAATACACTTTGAATTATATATGGATGTTGTATGGGTTTTGGTATTTGTTACTGTGTTTTTATGTTGTTTAATTTTTGTTTCAAATTTTAATGAAGTGTAGCGCATGGTCACATTTTTAACGTTTTTTTTTCCTTTTCCCTCAGAGTGACTGAATAGGCTACACAATATATATATATATTTTTTTTTTATTAATGAAACACATATGTGAGTAGAATGGTTTGCATTTTTAAATGTACCTGTTGTTCTTTATTTCATGACATGTTTATTAATGAGCGTGTCTTGTTTTTACTTTATTTTAATATTTTTAAAGTGCGTCTCTTGCACTCTGACAGTTAAACCTTAGTGCTATAATGAGAGAGTGACTGAATAGGCTACACAAAATGTTTCATAGTTTTTTGTTTACTAAGTGCATTCTTTAAAAAAATGCTTGGTAGAATTATGTGGCACTGAGAATTTTTTTTTTGAGTCTTTTGTCTATTGAAGAAATTCAAAGTGGTCCTTTTTGACCAACACTTCAAACTTTGTGGAAGAGTATTCAGCATTACCAGTGACGTGCGGTGAGTTTTATGGCTGGTGAGGCATGGACTCCTTCAGAGTCAGATTTACAAATATATGAATCCAAAATAGTAGCCTATTCACTATTCAATTGGCAACCAGCATTCACATTGACTACTGGTTATGTTTTAAATCAGATCAGCATTCTTTACACACACATAGGTAAGGTTCATATTTGGATAAGAAAGAACATTACATTTATAGCAGCGAGAAAGAGCAGAGAGAGCGCATTTGCTCTGCCCCTTCCATGTGTTCTAAATTTGCCGTTGCAATTTCACAATTCAAACTCATTCAATTCAAATGAAAGTATAGAGTGGTGTACAAAAATAATGGATTTCAATTTTGGCCTTAATTTAAATATTTTGTTGTTTTTAAAAGATTTTAATTCTGATGCTTTAATCAATTTTAATACAGACTGTTCAACAAAAGGATAACAAGAAAATTGAGGAATATTTTATTTAAGGTCAAAATTTAGTTTTTACATATTTTTTTTTTCTTAGTGTGATACCATTTATTATAAAATTGAAAACCGTTTATGGTCTTACCTTTATTTGTACATGAAGTTAATGCGCCTATCCTTCTCCACGAAAACCTCCCGTCAATTTTTTGTAAATGTCCTCCTTATTTTCCTTTAGTTTTAAAAATCTTAATATTCCATTATGGCAGTCAATTGGAACAAAAAATAAAAATAAACGGACCATTGCAGTGCACTTGACTTTCTGATATTGCTAACTTATTGGCACCCAGAGCATCTGTGTAGGAACTGCAGCAACGAGCACCTGTTAGGCTGACATGTATCCCCATTGGTGCGGCACGGTACTGTCTGCCTCACCTTGTGCCTTTTCACTGCGGTTTTATGTCCAATCATCAAAACTAAATATGTCACACACATTCATTAAAGATATTAGCCAGACTGTTTAAAGTCAGGGTGTATAATAAAAAACGTGTCTGCAAACCATATATTGGTGACATACAGAGAGACTGCGACAGGCACGCGTCAATTGCATGCATCAACCCAGAGTGTGATGGAGAGAGCAGTCCGAGGTAAGGTGAGGCTCGTCATTGCCGCACCTCACGTTTCTCCCCTGTCTTTGAACAGGAAATGTGCAAATTCGGTGATTTTGACTCATACAATGGAATCATACAATAAACAAACTTATAGCACAGACCAGTGGACACATTTCTTTTATGTTATTATTATTGTTTTTTTTTTACTTTTCATGATGACAGGTGAGGACCACATGTTCCTAAGCATTACCATCCAGACACTGACAGCAGCTGTGTAGATTCCAGACTCACAGTTGAAATTGCAGACATAATCTATGCACTATGGATTCCACTGACAAGTACTTTTTGTGGTTTAGTGCTTTTTGCACATTTGTTTTGATATAAATATTGTAGAACTACATGGTTTATTTATTTACTAGCTAACATAGCTGTTTTTTTAATTGTCTGAGAAAAATATAATAAAAAAAACACAACTTTAAAAATAAAAATAAATTAACAAACATTGAAGACTAATGTGCTTGTCTTGCGCAGTGGTGCTCAAACAAAAAGAATGCGGGCAGTCACCTCCAGTTCGCCCTCTGGTGGTCGTTCCAAGTGTCAACTGGATGATAACATGCCTACAAGACCACAAGCTCACCCCCCACAGTAGCATTTACAGTAAATTAGTTATTAGTTCATTGGAAACTGATAACAGCTTAACTTGCCTCACCATTACAAGTTTGCCTTGGCAGATGTCTCAAATATTTCTCAATATTGTATTGATTATACCACATTTTACTTTGATTGCAGGAATTTTCTTTTCATTCATTTTTCTTTATTTCAAATTTCTTATCTAGAGCATTTTAGTCTAGCTTAAGTTCTGAATCATTATTCAAAATAATAATTTATTCAAAATAGTTCTGCTTTTTTCCACTTCAATGTTCATCCATCCACCCATTAACCAACCCGCTATATCCTAACTACAGGGTCACGGGGGTCTGCTGGAGCCAATCCCAGCCAACACAGGGTGCAGGGCAGGAAACAAACCCCGGGCAGGGTGCCAGCCCACCACATTCAATGTTCATAATTCCTTAAAAAAAGTTAAATTCATCACTATATCATTTTTACTCTCTTCCCCAGTTTGTAAAAATCAGACATATTCATGCATTCCTCCAACCAATGAATAATATTTCCTCCGTCTTTCATTACATTTTTTTCTGTTAACTCTTGGGTTGATTTGGTCATATCTAAATATTTTATAATTGTTTACCTTTTCCTTGTTTATTTCTAAGTTTGTGATGGAAGTTTTATTATTAGAAATTATTTCTTATGCATTTTAATGAAATGAATTAATTAATAAGGAATTTCTTTTCTTTTAGTAAGGACCACTTTTTCACCCTAATAATACATTTGTTAATTAAATTTAGCAGTTAAGTGGGGTTTTTTGTGGCTTTTAGCTTTCCTGTCTACAAACATTGTAACAACTGAGATGCCAAAGGATATAACATCAATAGTGAGATAAATTGAGAAAGTAGCATGAATTGTTTAGAAGCTCTACCAATAAATAAAATTTTTATTTGTACGTTAAAGTAATTAACCTTTGGTCTCTTTTGGCATACAATTACAAGACTATAAAGGGTTTAATGCCGGTAGGATAACGTTCGATATTTCTCATGGTAACAACTAGAACACGTCAATGCATGGTGCACACTTAACGTCATGGGGCTTACACTTTTTTGATTTTAATTATATTGCAAGATTGGAATACAGTACTTATTTGAGTGCATAAAAAATTAAAGTAAAGTAACACTGCCAGGAGAACACTTTAAATAATACCAGTACAATAATTTACCACACAAAGTTTACACATATTTTACTGATTAACTTTATTATGTATTCAATCTATCAGTGATATTTCACCATACAATGTTGCATTGTGTGGCAGATGCTATTGCTATGTTGATCGACTGTTTGGTCTTAATTCACGAGGGTTTATAAGGTTTTCGTAACCATGTGGAGATGTGAATACAACTAATCTGGGATTGTGTGAGCCAATCTAAACCCAGTGTTCTGTCACCAGATAATCTGCTGGTGCAAAATCACAGTTGAGCAAGTTGGGATTCTTTTTGAGATCTCACATTTTAAAATCTCTCTTAATAGAATAGACCCCTATAATCAAAATCAAAATGCAATGCTGATGCTTCAATTCAAACTGAAGCTTCTAGTTTTATACAGCTGAGGCAATACCCCAACTGCATCATCAGGCGGCCCTGCCTCCTTCAGATATACTTTAATGAGACATGGTGGATAACGTAACACCAACTGGCAAAGCAATAATTAAATATAATATTACTAAAAATCATAAAATGACATAAAAACAACAAAGAAAACACAAAAAACAAAATCGATAACATAATATATAAAAAACAACATTCAAAAGACACAAAGAGAATTAAACAAAAAAAAAAAAAAAAAGGATGAGACCCTAGGTAGAACATGACCCTTAGAGTCTGCGTAGTTAGCATGGGCACTGGCCTTTTCAAACAAAAAAATGGGTATAACCACTACAGTGCTGTAAACAAAGTAAATAAAACAAATAAGGCACAAAATAATTATTCAGAAAAATGGTAAAGACTATGTGCAAAAGCCCAGTCAAAAATGAGCAAACACAGTAAAAGTACAAGTAGAAAAAAACTGATTTTGCATTTATCTGAAAGAACAAAGAACCTTTCACATTTCTGCTAAGAAGACACAACTATGCCCAACTCGCCACATGCTCTACATTTTGATGTGACAGATTGGCTGCATACCTGAAGTAATGGAATATCACTAGCCAAATAAAGCACAATGAAAGTAAATAATAAAACACAAAACAGCCCATAAATGTGCATATTATTTTTAAACTTGTACTCTACAAATACCTGTCAAAATGTTTCACTTGTTATTTTCCATCCTCTGATGCTGGTTATCATTTTTAGATTTTTAGATAGCATGTTAGTTTTATGAAAGTTTTCATGTTTGTGCATTTGCTGTTTTTCAGTAGTTTTTAAATTATCATGCTTTATATTAAAAATTATCATTAGTAAAATATTAGTGAAAATGAGTATACCTTGAAATAAATTCAAACAGGACCCTTGATACAAGAAGTATTGTATCTACAAATGTCTGCTAGAAAACTCAAATGAATTCAGTCATTGGTTTCATCCTTCAAAGTGAATTTTCTTTCATTTTTTCAGTCCTGTAAAGTATGCTAGATTATGGGGAAGTTGTCCAAATCCCACAATGAACTGGTAAGCATTATTTTATATTTTTGATGATGTTTTAATATGCCTAGGCTAAACCACTGTAGACTGTTACTGTGCTGTAATATGTGAAATTCTCAAAGTATCTTCTGATCGCATGGCAACTGATCAAAGTTGCTTACATCTTTCTATTTTTCTCATTTCATCATCTTTGTGTTTTTCTACATTTTAACCTTACCTGCCCTGTTCTCCCCTCTGACAATTCTGTTTCCTTCACTTTCTCAGTCTGTCAGATGTGAGATGACTTGGAGTCTCATGTTATTGTTGGAATTATTCACATATGTCTATCTGTAAAAACAAAAGTCTTTTTAGCCATTTCTGTTCAGTAGAACTTAAACCTTGCATAAAATACGAAGTAAGATGATAGAAATTTTTTCAGCACAAAGATTAGGGTTGGGATGGGCTATAATGCAGGCAACAGAGGGCCAGAAAGGTCAATAAAATACCATGTGAATAGAAATGCTCATGTTAACACGGCACGCTATCAATGTCATAACTCAAAAACTGCAGAAATAAGAACAGGGAAGTGAGGGACATTTACCGCTTAATTAAAATCCCCAATATGGCAGGTGGCAATAAGAAATTACAGTATACGTGGCATCCTGCGGTGAAAAGACTACCTCGAGACTGCCTACCAATTTAAGAGTATGCTGGTGCTAAAGCATCTGCACTGGGGTAAGCATTTCAAGGTATTGTAGGAGATCTGCAAGAGTTCTAGAGAACATACCTAACCCACGCATGGTCAGAGAAGGTACCTTGGAAGACCCAGGCTTAAAAGCGTCTTCTTGTCATTAATCCAATGAGCTTGGATTGGGAGAACAGGTGTGAACAAGACCTCAACTTACATTGAAAATTTCACACCCCAACACTTGCACTTTCCATATACCAGAAGTAGTTGGCAGTTGGATTTTCACCAAAAGCAGTTCCAGTCAGGAACTTGAATGGCCTCCTGAACATACTACATCAGTCATATTTTGAGGTGGAGGGGGAGTGGAAAAAAGTTCAGTTAGTAGAAGGAAGTGAGTTAAAAGAAGTAAGAAGGGTGAAAGGACTAGAGTTGTGGAGATGTGAAAAGACTAACTTGATTTTTTTCTTATTTTTTTATTTAAACCTTCAAGTTCCTGTAAACTTGTGTATTATTAACATCTAGCCATTTTTAAACAAACCACACATACATCATGGGTCAATTTAACAACACCAGTCCACCTAACTTGCATGTCTTTGGACAGTGGGAGAAAACCGGAGCACCTGGAGGAACCCACACAGCCATGAAGAGAAAATGCAGACTCCACAAAGGGATATAAATCTCAGTTTCCGTGTTGCAAGGCAGCAGTGCTTCCACTGCACTACTCTGTTTTATTACCTTTTTGTTTTTATTAAATACCTTTCTTTTCTATATATGTTTTGGTTTTCTTAGCTCTCTTTGGGTTTGGTGTCTGAGAGAGTACCGCCTTTAGGCCATAACAGTATAATATTCCTTTATAATAGATTACATGGTGTAATTATCTAGATTTCTTGAATAATAATATATATAAATATATCTTGTCAAACTTGGGTCACAAAGTTGCACAGGAGAGTACCGAAGGCTTTCAAAGGAGTAGAAATTTTATTGCTCTTCTGGCAGATACAAACACAAGTCTCTTTCAGAGGCAAACTGGCCTTGCAAGGAACAGCTGTCAAACTTGACGCATCAGCCCCAGTTCCTGATCAAAAGAACACAAAGTCTTCTTCATCAAGGTGGTACAGTGGCTCCGGAGCAGCGGTTGGAGCAGTGGGAGTCTCAGGGAAGAGAGACAGGAAAACGAGACACAGGACAGCTGTCTTTTAAATGTTCAAAGACCCACGCGAGGAGCACGTTGTGTGGCAAGTCAGCATACCTGCAGCTGATCCCGCAAAGAAGAGCTGAAGAGTGAATCAGAATCAGAATCAGCTTTAATGGCCGAGTATATGTACACATACAAGGAATTGGACTCCGGTTTTACCTAGTATTGTCCTTGATGCTGTGAGATTGACTGAAGTGTTCATGAGAGTGATGGCCTGAGGAAAGAAACTGTTCACATGTCTGGAAGTTTTGGCGTACAGTGCTCTGTAGCGCCTACCAGAGGGAAGAAGTTGAAAAAGGTTGTAACCAGGGTGTGATGGGTCTGCAATGATGTTTTCTGCCCGTTTCCTGACTCGAGATCTGTATAAGTCTTGAATGGAGGGCAGATCAACACCAATGATTTTTTCTGCAATCCTGACTGTCCGTTGAAGTCTGTTCCTGTCCTGTTTTGTGGCTGAGCCAAACCAGACTGTGATAGATGAACAGAGAACAGACTGGATTACTGCAGAGTAAAATTGGATGAGCAGCTCCTGAGGCAGGTTGAACTTCCTGAGCTGGCGCAGGAAGTACAACCTCTGCTGGGCCTTTTTAACAATTGTGTTTATGTTTAGTTCCCACTTTAGGTCCTGGGAAATTGTGGATCCCAGAAACCTAAAGTTTTCCACAGCAGACACAATGCTGTTGAGTAGTGTGAGAGGGGGCAGCACTGGGGGGCTCCTCCTGAAGTCCACTGTCATCTCCACAGTTTTAAGCTTGTTCAGCTCCAGGTTGTTTTGACCGCACCAGAGGGCCAGCTGTGTGATTGAGTGTGATTGTTTCCCATTGAAAACTGTTTAAGAGGGGGTTTCTGAAGGGAGGCCCTGCCCCCCTGCAGCCACGGTCACAATATATATGTATATATATAGTTTTTTATATATATATATATATATATATACTCACATATATATTAGGACAGCAAAATGGCTGTTAAGTAAGAAGGGTACAGTGGTAGAAAGTCCGTCTGCTTCAATCACGTGGAACCTTTGTTTAGCAGATATGCTAGCCTTTGCATCCCTTTTTTGTGCTTCTTCTTGTCTTTGTTCATAAAACAAAACAGCAGAAAAACACATACAACTGGAAATGAGCAAATGTTAAGAATTAACATCATATATTTTGCAGTTCCTAGATTCTTGATAAATGTGCCTCAGAATCTACAGATGTTAAATGTTATATAGTACTTTTCCTCCAAGAGGGTCTCACAAAGTTGCCAGCTATGCCAGGGCAGAGTTTCACATCTCTGGATGATGGAGTCCAGGCCAACCCAAAGTTGCTCTATAAGCTCAAGGTCAGGTAGAAAAAGCAGTAGTTACACACCAGCATTAATTTCTAAGGACAGCTGTGATTACAGCAGTTTTTTGTGGCCTGGCATTGTGTAAGAGGTGGGAGTAGACAATCTCTAAAGACAGGTTGCCTTGCTTCATGAGCAACAGCTGCATGGAGCCTGTTCCTAACTGTCCTGATGTTGGCATTTTGCATGCTAGCAGCTAAATTAGCCGATCTGAAACAATCATTCAAATGGAAAGTCTGATTTATCTGTTCTGCTCTGGTGTGATCACTCAAGTGTGAGTATATTTTGGATGTTCATCTGATTAGATGATCTGCCAAAAGCTTGCCTGCAGCTGGGACATAGTGGAGTGGGGTATTCGATAGTGTCTGGTGACACTGGCACATATGACTTCCTTGTCTGCAGCATGTCAGTGACCCTCTCCCTTGCCTCTGTTAACAATTGTGGCTTTATGGAATGCACGCAAAACTAAAGGTGGCCATTTTGTGTTGCTCTGACTAAAGCTTTGCATTAAGGTCTTTTTATAGGTGACGTGATCAAGGATTTTTCCATCTGAACCTTGTTAAATTAAAATGCGCCTAAAGATCTTTAATGTATTTGACAATTTACAATGCCTCACTGCACAAGCTGTATTACTGGTCACAGATCTAAAAGCAAATTTACAAATTCTGTGGACATACATAAGCTATACCTATAGTTTTCCATTCCAGAAAATATTGCATTTCTTTTTGTTCATCAGTATCTGTGCTTTTTTCTTTTGAGTCACTAAACATATTAAGTAGTAATTCAGTAGCACTAATTAAATAACATAAAGCAACATTTTCACGTCTTTAAGTATGTGGGAGGAATAATAGAAAAATCCAGGAAAACCCACACAGGCATTTGGAGAATGTGAACAAACAGAGACGCCAAGTACAATGGATGTGGGACTTATAAACGTGCTACCCACACTTCCACCATGCTGGATAAAGATTAAATAGTATGTATGTTCTATGTATAAAAACCTAATATATCTCTGAAACTTGTCAAACAAAAATTATACCATAAGACAATGTGGAGTTATAGGATGCAGTGTTATAGTTTATTACAGTGTAGCAATCTGGTATTATGTGCTTCTCATAACTATTTTTGCTGTAGTTTAAAGACTTTCTGAAGTATTACAAAAGTGACTCATTAATTCATTGCTTCAAAATGCTGAATAAATTATCTCTTTTGTCATACTGTGTCTTCTCTTTGCCTTTGGGTACACCTCCAACATGATATTTTCATTTCACCTTACCTGAGGCATCATCCCAACTGACTGGAACACGGGACTTGTCATCCCTATCTCCCTAAAGGAAAGGGTGATCGCCTGGATTGCAGCAACTACAGGGAGATAACACTGCTCTCAGTGCCAGGTAAGGTCCTTGCCAGGGTCATCCTCAATAGGATCCGTGATCACTTGCTCACCTACCAGCGACCGGAGCAGTCTGGTTTTACGCCTAAGAAGTCTACCACCTGGCACTGAGGGTTCTCATGGAGTGCCAACACGAATATCAGCAGAGTTTCTTTGCAGCCTTTGTCGATTTTCGCAAAGTGTTCAACTCAGTTGATCGAGCTGCCCTGTGGAACATCCTGAGGATTCGCGGGATCCCCTTGAGGTTGCTGGATATCATGGCCGGCCTGTACACTGGTACCGTGAGTGCTGTGCAGAGTGGAGGTAGGACCACTGCATTTTTCCCAGTTGATTCTGAGGGTGTGTTCTTGCTCCTACTCTGTTCAATGCTTGTATGGACTGGGTGTTGGGCAAGGTCGTGGGGTCCAGCGGCTGTGGGGCATCTGTTGGTGAAGAAAGGTTCACGGATCTTGACTTTGCTGATGATGCTGTGATCTTTGTGGAGTCAATGGAGGCTCTGATCGGGGATCTCGAGAAACTGAGCGAGGAGTCTTGAGTGTCTGGGCTTGCAAGTGTCTGTCTGTGGAAAGAGTGTTGACCTTGTTGAGAGATTTACTTACCTTGGCAGTGACATTTATGTCTCTGGTGACTCTTCCTCTGAAGTCAGTAGACGGATTGGGAGAGCATGGGGGGGTGGTCATGAGGTCGCTGGAAAGGGGTGTGTGGCGCTCCCGATATCTATGCAGAAGGACGAGGTCCAAGTGCTAGTCGAGTCCTAGTGCTTCCTGTCTTGTTATATGGTTGCAAGACATGGGCGCTATCCAGTGACCTGAGACGAAGACTGGACTCCTTTGATACTGTGTCTCTCCGGAAAATTCTTGGGTACTGTTGGTTTGACTTTGTGTCGAATGAGCGGTTGCTCGTGGAGTCCTGAATGAGGCACATTAGTTGCATTGTGAGGGAGCGTCAGTTACGGCACTACAGCCATGCGGCGCGTTTCCCCGAGGGTAATCCAGCTCGTAAGATCCTCATTGTTGGGGACCCGAGTGGCTGGACCAGACCAAGGGATCTCCCACGTAACACCTGTCTGTAGCAGATAGAGGGTCATTTCTGGAGGATGGGACTGGACCGCGTGTCTGCCTGGGAGGGTTGCAAACCAGGATCCCAAGTTGTTTTGTTGTGTAGTGGGTGCGGCAACGCACTGTACCAGTGCATGCTCCCCAACTTGGCTTGACTTGACTCAGGTCTGCTGTTACTTACCATGGGAAACAGTCCTTAGTAATTTGATGCCTAACTTTAACTTAATTGGCAGTGTTATGTAATAAGTCTCCTAGAATTTATTTGGGATTTCATTATTCAGTCCAACTCCCTTTCTTCTTGTGGTATTCTAATGACATGAATGAGCTAAAGTTTTTGACATTTGCTTTTTTTCTCTGGACTTTCAAGTTTTCCTAGCCTTGCTACCACCCTATGATAGTGTGCTGTTATAGTGTGTTTAATCTTTACCTGATTTCTGACCACATTGAGCATGGGAAAGGTGCTATATAAATAAAATGTATTATTATTATTATTATTATTACATTGCCACATGCCACTGAAGTTTCCAGTTTTAGCCATATGGATTACTGACTGACCTTTGCTTGCCCAATCACATCTCTGTGTAATCCAGCCATTTGTCTCACTTATTCAAGACTTAATCACACAGGGCTGGCTGTGTCTAATATATCAACAGACTGAACTCCTTTTCACCCTTTTTAATCTTTTCTTTTTGTTGTTTTTGTTTCTGATCATCACAGATTGTCTTTGCAGATCCAAGATGTCATTGTGGTGTATGACATAGTAGTAGTAGAAGGGGCAGTATCAGTATTGTCATATGTAATATTCGTACTTGCAAAAATGAACAAAACTTGAAACCAGAAACAAAACACGCAGTAGGATAAAACAAATACAAGAGAGTGCACTGTACATACAGTCTTGGTGTGTGACTATTTTCTGTATGAAAGAATGCCCAAGGACAAGATAAGGGTGTCAGCTCTTTTGAGATATGTTAGATAGCAGTGTTCTTTTCTTTCACATTTTAGTGTATTAATTCTAACTTGTTTATGCATTTAAACTTTTATTATGCATTAGCTGTATAAGCCTGTGCTCATTTTAACCTTCTTTTTCCATGACTCTGACATAATACCATAAAAATCTGACAAAAAGGACAAGACCAGGGGCCTCATGCATAACGCTGTGCGTAGAATTCACACTAAAGTACGGCATATGCACAAAAAAATCTAGATGTATAAACCTGTACGTGTGCCAACTTCCATGTTTTTCTGCTACATAAATCCCGGTCAGCGAGAAAAGTAACGCACATGCATGTGCCTGCTGCCACTCCCCAACTCCTCTCAGAATTACACCTCTTTGAATATGCAAATCAATATAAACAGCCCCTTTAGCTCTGCGTTCTGTGAAAAGACAATGGCAAAAGCACGGGGGAAATAGAAGAATTTAGCGAATACCAAGTGGAGGCAAGGGAAAACATACTATTTTTTGGTTTAAGCAACAACAACAACAACATTTATTTATATAGCACATTGTCACAAAAAAGTAGCTCAAAGTGCAATAAGAAATTAAAATAAGACAACATTAGTTAACATACAAAAGGAGTAAGGTCTGATGGCCAGGGTGGACAGAAAAAACCAAAAAAAAATCTCCAGAAAGCTGGAGAAAAAAATAAAATCTGTAGGGGTTCCAGGCCACGAGACCGCCCAGTCCCCTCTGGGCAGTGATATAAACAACAAAAGGAAGTTGATTGAGTAACAGAGTGGCTGAGAAACTCGAAAATTCAAGTTCAGAAAGTCGCAAAGTGTCTGAAATAAATAAGAAGTGGTCAGATATCAAAGTCGCCATGAAAAGGCGAGTCGTAGCCCACCATCTGAGTGTGATATGGAAGCATATTAGGCTACAGAGAAAATAAAAACAAAATAGGGACACAGTTGAAAAAAATGTCCAAATGTCAACTTTAATCTTGAAATTTCCACTTTAATCATGTACTTTATTTTATCATCAAAGTGGAACGTCATAAATTTCATCTTAAAATTTACTAGTTTCTCAGCTCCCATCATAACTAAAGTAGCACAAATACTTCATATTCTATGCATTTTTCTATGTTCTCTGTGTGCATCACTACATGCTTCTTAAACGGGCTTTCTCTTACGCCGACAGTGCACAGAATACATTACATTCATGATATTACAGCTCTCTGAACAATTTAAATATTAAGATGTATACTTGATATAATTTTCTTGATGATAGGAATTAAAGCATGTATTAAACATGGGGACACGGTGGTGCAGTATTAGCAATGAGCTCTAGACAGGGCGTCTAGAGATTGTTCGTGCCCCCTGCAAGATGCTTGCTGCGCCGTGAGCAACCTTCGATGAAAAAATTTACTACAGCAGTACTGTCTCTCTCAAACGTACTAACCTCCTATTTCTGCCCATCCTTTTCTTTCTCCAAGTAACCAATCGCCACACAATCAGCTCTGTAATAGACATTAAGCCATCTGTAAGCTTAGAATGCCGATTCTTCAAAACTTTTATGAAACATTGAAATATCTTCATAGTACATGTTTAATTATTCCATCCATCTATCCATCCAGGGTCACGCCAATCCCAGAAAGCATACAGTGCGAGGCAGGAACAATCCCTGAATGGGGTGCCAGCTCGTCGCTAGCGCTGCGCCACCGTGTCCTCACATGTTTAATTATTAACAATATACATTATTTTAATGAAGTTTAAAACTTATCTGTATAATGAAATGCTTTACTGCATTTCATCTTGAAAATGATATCAAAAGCTGCAAGAAGATTGCACTTGGAAATCTAAGTCGACTTAGAAGCCAGTCGTCATCATATGTAAATGCGCACTTTATAAAGTGACTCAGGCTGTGCAATATTATAACTGTAGTGCAAGTTTACAGTGAGGTGATTGTAGTTATAAGTAGAAACAGTTCTACCAGGAGCAATTGATGGACTGATTGAGTGCGTTTAGAGCACTTGGGATGAAACGATTTCTGAACCACAAGGTCACTACAGGAAAGACTCTAAAGTGTTTGAGGTATGGGAACAGTTCAAATAGATTGCACGCATGGCTGAGATAGTGTGTGCAAGATGCTGTATACCGATAATCGGATCAGCTGTTGTACAGCTTTGATTCCACACTCAGATACAGTGAGTTAAATACTCAGTGGTGCACTTGGAATAACAACACTAAAGCAGTGATGGTATTTAGACAGAATAGTTTGGCCATTTGGTGCACTATTATATGGTTACGGATTGATTACAATGAGATGCTTTAAACTAACTAAGCAAGAGATTGAGCTAGCGTAAAAATGTGTGTGGCTTTACGCCAAGTTTAGTTTTTATACATTGCGATGTGAGCATGGACAAGGGTGTACGCAACATTTTTGTGCATACGCACCATTTATACATGAGGCCCCAGGACTGCAGCTGGTCTGAGTCTCGGAAATAGGCCTTATGCCAGGCAGCCTAATCCCAGCCTTAACAGTCAGACAAAATGTAAATTTTCAATATCAAAAGTTTCAAAATAATCAGAAATGCCCTTCAAGGAATGAATGTAAACATCTGGTTTCTATGACAAAAATGAAATAATGAGCCTTTATATTTTAAATAATTTATTTAACAATCACATAGAAGCATACAAAGGCAAAACAAGGAAAGAGCAAAACATGAGGCAAAAACTGATTGCTTAAGAGGTAACCCAAAGCAACCACAGCCATTCTAAAAGTCCAGAATAAGAATCCACAAAAAAATCTAAAAAAACAAGAACTATCCAAACAGTATTTACAATAATGAACTACACTCCACAAAGAACAATTTCTCTTAGGTCAGAATATAAAGGCCAAGGGAATTCTTCAGAACACAAGGAATATAAAGAAACGTAAGCATACAATAAAGTAATAGCCAATAATTGAGAAAAATATTAACAAGCATAAAATTACATAATTTAAACACAATATAAAAACAGAAATAAAAGAAAATATGACAAACACTTTTAAGCAAAAGAAAACATACTTGAGCTAAAGGTCAGACCCAGACTGACATATAACAAACACACTATGGTCCTTGTAAATCTAGTCTTCATAGGCAGGTGATCAATGTTCAGGTTTCTGTTGTTTCTGGAACTTCATCAAAGTTATCATTCAAGAACAGTCATTGATCTTCAAATAATCAGCTTTGACTTGTCATGGAAGGATGCAATGGTAATCCTATCCATGCCTTAGAATTATTCTATGTACTGTAGATCCCAACCTCTGACTCTAACACATACCAGCAGCCTTCAGCTCCACTTGTGGTCACCATCAGGGTGAACTTGAGTTGACAGCATTTATGGTTAAAATACTTCCACCTTTCTCTTATCTGCTTACCCCCACAGAGTTTGCCTGCTATGAATTCAACAAGGACCTTTATCATGGGATATTTGTTAATTTAGAAGGCCACTGGTGGACAGATGTTTTTTATGAAGACATTGTCAGTTTGATCTATTTTTGTGTGCATTTGCAGCTTTTAAAACTTTACATTTTATCTAAATGGATGAAACCATAAATAAATATACTTTTTTTGGCAGTTGGTGTAGAGGTACTGGGTGCCAGGTGTTTGTTTGCAAAAGCAATTTACAAAAAATTCAAACCTAGTAAGTCTGATTAGGTAGAGGGTACTGACTTATGAAAACAGGATTTCTGTTTTTCAGATTTACTACTTTTTTATTAATTTTAATTAAAGTAAATAACAATCCATACAATCAAAACAAACTTAACAAAACCAAAATTCAAATCCCACCCGAAAGAAAGAAAGAAAGAAAGAAAGAAAGAAAGAAAGAAAGAAAGAAAGAAAGAAAGAAAGAAAGAAAGAAAGAAAGAAAGAAAGAAGAGCCAGCCAACAACGCAAATCTTCGAAGTAGCAAGGAAGAAGACTACCTTTTCTCTAATATAGAACATTATTCTAAAATGTTATTGATTAGATCCTGCCATTCAAAGATTTTTGTCCAAAACAATGTTAATTTGGTACATGCCCAAAACATGTGGTCCAGTGAGGCTGAAGCTAAATTGCAATGTTCACAGTTTGAATCTTGCCCTGGAAACATCTTGGATAGTTTTAATCAAGATAAATGAGCTGAATGGAAGTTGAATAATTGAGTGCTTTGCGCATATAGCACTAGAGTGTATTCTGTGCATGGCTGCCTTTCGCTCCTTTTCTGAAATGTTAAGTGAAAGATCCTTTCCACATTGTGCCCTGGGATCTTTGACAGGAAGGGACTTTAAAATGTTTTTATAAATTGTGAAGATGCTATCTGAGTCTTCAAGACTGATCAGTATTTCTTCTGAAATAGGAATAAGTGGAAAGAGAGGAAAATTAAGTAGGTTCAGTTTAGCAAAGATTCTAGCTTGAAAGTAGAGGATAAATTATGTTGATGAGAAGTTAAATTTGAAGCTAAATTGCTCATAGAAAGCAAATACCTTATCCATGTACAATACTCTAAATGTTTTAATCCCAGACATTTTCTAAGCATTAAATATTGTGAATGTTTAAGAGGGTGAAAAAGAGTTGTTGTCATGTAGAGGTGCAACAAATAAGAACTTCCTACAGTGCTTCCATATTCTGAATGAATGAAGGGCAATTGGATTATTAGTGTATTGTCGATAATTTGTATTTACTGGGGCACAAAGTAGGGAATACTGCAAGATTTTAATTCTTTTGCAGACTAAGCTTGTGTATATTCATTGATTTGTGCCAGTGTCTAGGGGCCTCATGTAAACGGTGAATACGGCCAAAAATGTCGCGTATGCCCGTTTCCACGTTCACATCGCGATGTATAAAAACTAAACTTGCCGTAAAGCCACACACATTCTCACGCCAGCTCAAACAATTGTATATGCACGTTTTCGGCTCAGTTTTGAAAACTGACAGCACCCAGTGTCAAAGCAGTGCTATTGTTCCTGTGTGGTTTCCCTTTATTTTTTAGATTCACATCCCTGACGCGGCTTTATTAAATACACTGAAATTAACCGCATATCATTTTTTAGTTGAAGACATCTGATTGTAATCAACATGTAACCATATAATGGTGCATGGAATGGTCAAACTATTCCAAATACCATAGCAACTTTAGCATTGTTACTCTCAGGGCACCACTAAGAGTATTTTAACCCACTATATCTGTGTGAGGACTCACAGCTCACAGCAGCTGATCGAAAAGATATACAGCAGACTGTTTTGAGAGTGGAGGGAATTATTGGGATACAGCTTCTAGCACATGTTGCCTCAGCTATGGGCACAGTCTATTTGAACTTTTCCCATATGGCAAATGATTCAGAGCCTTTCCTGCAGGGACCCTGCGGCTCATAAACAGTTTTATCCCAAGAGCTGTAAATGCACTCAATTCATCAAGTGCTCCCGATAGAACTGTTTGTACTTATAAGTAAGATAATAAGTACCTCACTGTAAACTTGCACTACAGTTGTAATATTACACAACCTGAGCCTTAATATTGTATATTTTTCATTGTTTTTTTCATATTATTATGGTTGTTTTTATTATTTTACCATTTTATTGGAAAATAAGTTTATGGAAGATTTGCATATTGAATCTCATATTGTACCATACAATAACAATTAAGGAATTCAATTCAATTCAATAGAAGAGAGCACTATTTATGGATGATGATGACTGGCTTCTAAGCCGATTTAGATTTCCAGGTCCTATCTTATTGGTTGCTCTTAATGTCATTTTTAAGATTAAATGCAGTAAAGTATATATATTACATTATACAGATACATTTTTAACTTCATTTAAGTAATATATACTGTTATTAATTAAACGTGTGGACACGGTGGACAGTGGTAGCGATGAACTGGTGCTTTGTTCAGGGATTGCTCCTGCCTCGTGCTGTATGCTTGCTGGGACTGGCGTGGCCTGGATGGATAAATGGATGGAATAATTAAACATGTACTAAGAAGATATTTCAATGCTCCTTAAAAGTTTTGAAGAATTGGTGTTCTAATCTTACAGATGGCTTAACATTTATTAAAGAGCTGATTGTGTGGTGACTGGTTACTTGGAGAAAGAAAAGGAAGAACAGGAACTGGGGGTTAGTACAATTGAAAGAGACAGTACTTCTGCAATAAATTATTTCAACAAGGGTTGCGCACGGTGCAGCAAGCATCTTACAGGAGGCAGGAACAATCTCTGAAGGTGGCGCCAGCTCATCGCTTTCGTTGCACCACTGTGCTCCCATGTTTAATACATGCTTTAATTCTTACCATCATGAAAATTATATCAAATATACATCTTAGTATTTAAATTGTTCAGAGAGCTGTAATATCATGAATGTAATGTATTCTGTGCACTGTCGCCGTAAGAGAAAGCCCATTTAAGAAGCATGTACTGATTCACACACAGAGTACATAGAAAAACGCATAGAATATGAAGTATTTGTGCTACTTTAGTTATGATGGGATTTGAGAAACTAGTAAATTAAATGATTTTAATATGAAGTTTATGATGTTCTACTTTAATGACAAAAATGAACTACTTTATTAAAGTGGAAATTACGAGATTAAAGTTGAAATTTTGAAATTTTCTTACAACTGTGTCTCTATTTTTTTTTTTCTCTGTACCCTAATAAGCTTTTATATGACACTCAGACGGTGGGCTAAGACTCACCTTTTCACTGCGACTTTTAATATCTGACAACTTTTTTATTTCGGGCACTGTGCGACTTTTTGAACTTGACCTTTCTAGTTTCTCTGACACTCTATGTCACTCGATCAGCTTTCTTTTGTTGTTTATACCACTGTTTAAACCAACAAATAGTATGTTTATCTTTGCCTCCATTTGGTATTTGCTGAAATTCTTCTATTTTCCCCATTGTTTTGCCATTACCTTTTCACAGAACACTAAACTTAAGGGCTATTTATATTGATTTGGATTTTCAAAGAGGTGTAATTCTGGGAGGCGGCACGGTGGCGCAGTGGGTAGTGCTGCTGCCTCGCAGTTAGGAGACCCGGGTTCACTTTCCCGGGTCCTCCCTGCATGGAGTTTGTATGTTCTCCCCATGTCTGCGTGGCTTTCCTCCCACAGTCCAAAGACATGCTGGTTAGGTGCATTGGCAATTCTAAATTGTCCCTAGTGTGTGCTTGGTGTGTGTGTGTGTGTGTGTGTGTGTGTGTGCGCGCGTGCCCTGCGGTGGGCTGGCGCCCTGCCCAGGGTTTGTTTCCTGCTCTGCGCCCTGTGTTGGCTGGGATTGGCTCCAGCAGACTCCCTTGACCCTGTAGTTAGGATATAGTGGGTTGGATAATGGATGGATGGATGTAATTCTGGGAGGAGACGGAGTGGGGTGGCAGGCATGTGCACGTGCGTTACATTTCACGCTGACTGGGATTTATGTAGCGGAAGAACATGGAAGTTGGTGTACACACAGATTTATACATCTGAATTTTTTTGTGCATACGCACATTGACTTTTGTCCGTACGCCATGTTTTAGTGTGAATTATACGCACTGTGTCTTTATGGCCAATATATTTGCCTCCCAGTAATAAAATCGAAAGTTAGGTAGTGCCATGCCCCCTTCTGCTTTAGGTTGTTGTAGAGTCATCTTTTGGATGCATGGATGTTCAGAATTCCAAATAAATGAGGTTATGATTGAGTCTAATTTCTTAAAAAAAGATTTGTTAATATGCATGGGGATGGTTTGAAATAGGAAAAGAAGTTTGGGAATGATGTTCATCTTAACAGTGTTGATTCCACCTGCTAATGTGAGATGGAGAGTGGACCATCTATTCACATCTTGTTTAATTTTTTCCATGCAGACACCAAAATTTTGTTGAAAAAGAGCTTCATATTTACCCTTAGATATTTAAACTGATCTGCTAAGATAAATAGGAAGGTGTCCAGTCTAGTATTGTGTGCTAGAGAGTTCACTGGAAAAAACACACTTTTATTCACATTAATTTTGAGTCCAGATATCTTTTGGAAATCTGCTAGTGCTTTTAGGACTGCTGGCATGGAATTTTGTGGGTCAGATATATACAGTACCATATCATTTGCATATAATAATATTTTTGTTCAATTCCTTCTCTGAAAATCTCCTTTATCTCTGATGCATTTCAAAAGTAAGCAGCCAATGGTTGGATGGTGACTGTAAAAAGCAATGGTGATAGGGAACATCCTTGTCAAGTACTGTTTGAAGTAGTTCAAAATAATGTTGTTAATATGAACTGAGGCTCCTGGACTAGTATAGAGTAATTTGATCCATGTACATATGTTTGGGCCAAACCCAAATTTGTGCAATGTGGTGAATACGTAGTTGCATTCAACCATGTCAAATGCTTTTTCTTCATTCAAAGATAGTAAGATCTCTGGGGTGTTAGATTTAATGGGTGAATAACATTATATTAAACAAACCTCAAAGATTATAAGATAAGTGTCTGTCTTTAATAAATCCACATTGGTTTTGTGATATTGCAGAAGGAAGCACTTTCTCAATCCTTCTAGCTAGAACTTTGGAGAGAATTTCAACATCATTATTTAGGAGTGAGATTGGTCTGTATAACGAGCATTGTAGTAAGTACCTATTTTTCATAGGAAAGACAGAAATTAATGCTTGGCGAAAAGTCTGAGGAAGAATTTTGTTGTCTTTAGCTTCTGTAAACGTTACTAGTAACAATGGCGCTATCTTATTTGAAAATATTTTATAAAATTCCAATGCATAGCCGTCAAAACTGGCTGCTTTTCCACTTTGAAGTGAGTATATAGCATCTAGTAATTCTGTGAGTGTCAGAGGTTTATCCAGTTCCACAGCACTAAAAGTAGCTACATGTGGTATATGAAATGAGTCAAAGAACTCATTAGATTGTGCCTTATTTTCTTTAGACTGACTGGAATATAAGGAGTTACTGTACTCTTTAAATGTGAAGATTATATTTTTATGGTCTGTGATTTTATCTCTGTCTATGTTGGTAATTGCTGTTATTGAATTGTTGACATCCTGCTTGTGGATTTGTTCAGCTAAAATCTTATTGGCCCTCTCTCTGCATTTAAAATAATAATGGTGATTTAAAGATGAGCTGTTCCATTTCTTTAGTAATCAAGAGGTTAAATTCTGATTGCAAAACCTGTCTTTTCCTATAAAGTGCCTCATTTGGAGACCTAGCATATTTTAAATCTATTTTGATAATTTTGCAGATAAACTCAGAACTTCTTGGCTTCAAAATTATTTTTGAGAAAAAGATATGAAATAATATGTTCTCTTAAACATGCCTTCATAGTTTCTCAGACACCTCTGGAGATGCATTTGTCTCCAGAAAGTAATCAATTTGCTTGTATATGAATTCTGTACAGTGCTCATCAGCTAATGACAGGTGTTTAAGACACCAGCTATGAGATGAGTGTGTAGGACATACTGTAGTAAGTTAAGGCCCATGATCAGAGGGGCGCGGTCAGAGGTAACAATAGTGTTGTACATACACAATTTGATCATCCACGTTAGGTGCATAAATATTTATCAGAATCACATTAGTATTAAATAAATTGCCCATCACCATGACATATCACTCTACAGGATCACATAGTACGTCTAACACTACAAATGATATAATTCTGTATATTAAGATTCCCACACCCCTAGTTTTCTTTGGATAGCCAGAGTGAAAATTTTTGGCCAGTTCAATCCCTTTTGCAACCGAAATTAGTCCTTACTTTTTATGTGCGTCTCCAGTAAAAATACTATCTTGCCATTTAAACCTGTTAAGTGAGTGAATACTTTCCTTTCTCTTTAATTCATGATTGAGACCTTTGACATTCCAGCTCACAAAGTTCACGGTTTGGTCATAAAAACATTGCTTTTTACCTTTTGTTGATATTTTGTAATCTTAAGGTAGTGCATTTTTACATTTGATAGCTTTAACCTAGATTTCATATTATTGCCAGCTGTTATACCTATGAAGCCTATTGTTGTGTTGGCATTAACAGTTGTTGAGGTAGAAAGCATAAATAACAAACAGAAAGCTCGTTTCCTCCCCCCACCCATGCCTCTCCCATTTTACATTCCTGAGTGATGCAGACCACAGTTCAAGAAATCTGGGTCCTTTGACGAGCCATGATAGACATAGCACATCCAGGACAAAATGACACCCCCCAGCAGCGGTGTAGAAAAGATTAAAATTAAGATATTTTGAAAGTACAGTCCCAATACACTAAACCTAAGGAATGATGTTAAAAAGTTCCCAGTCTCCAGTTCCCATGGAGACTGTGATAGCATATGATAGTACATTCCCAATACAACAAATCAAGGATATAAAGTTAAAAAACACCCTGCCAAATTACTAGTTATTTAGTAGTTGCCAAAAAGTACATATATTCATTGAAAGAGATCCCAATATAATATAATAATTTAAAAAAAGGGAAAAGTAGGCAAAAAAGAAATAGATTGTATAGTTACGGCAAAGGTCGCTTAACAAATGGTCCAAGTTGCAAGTTGAGAGCAGAATCTTATTTGTCTTGTCAGAACATAGCATGACTCATGATCGTGTTTCAAAAGGATGTTAGGATCAGTCTATATAGCTCATTTTCTGCTTCATTCGGAGAGCTAAAAATGTAAAACTGACTTTCAATATTCTCTTTTAATTTGACAGGGTACAACAGGCTGTATCTGATATCAGCACTGTATGGACTCAATTTAATACTGTAGTATGCAGTGCATTTAGCACTGTTGCAGGGGAAAAATGTGGAAAAATACAAATGCTGTTATTTTCAAATATAATCTCCTCTTTCTGTCTGAGAAGGGACATGAAATTTTGTTTGCCCTGTAGTTTGTTGAAATGGACAATAAGGCTTCTTGGTTTTGAGGCATTCAATCCATGTATACAGTAGGCTGCTGAGATCTCGGTGTCCAATTTGAAGTCCTCTCCAATTATTTTAGAGAATAATTCAGCTATTTCAGGGAGACCTTCAGTTCTGATGTTGTTCCTTCTATATGTATTGTCCAGCTCAACTACAGTAGTTTGTCAGTGAGCACTTTGCATTCTGATTTTGCAGTAGTTGCCTTTTCATCAGTGGCAGATATCAATTGTTCAGCTATTTTAATATAAGTTGTAAACATTTGCTTAACATCTTCAAACTGAACACCGACTACTCTAATTTTACTCTCTACCTTACTCGTATTTTCCTGTATTTTCATCAATTTTTCCTAGAATTTCTGTAAAGGCTTTACTAAACTTACTACTTAAATGTTTCTCCAGGTCTTTTATATCTTGATGCTGTTTCTCACTCTGCTTGTTTAGGTCCATTATTTCTTTCTTTATACCCTTCTTTATATCACTCTTTATATCATTTATGCCCTCACAAAGTGAGGCAATCATTTTCTTCAGCTTGAAAAGTGTTTCGGTCGACTCCTACTTCGTGGACAGAGTTGGGAGTCCAGTTGGTGTTGATGTAGTTGATGCAGCTGATTCAGGGAGGGGTATTAGCTGTGGTTGACAGTGGGGATGAAAGGCCAAGCTCAGTTGAAATAATCATCCTGCAATCAATGAATCCTCCTTGCCTGCATTGCTCGCACTTTAACTTCCATTTTCGCCTTGAGGCGATTCTACAGCATGAGTTCCTGACAGATCAATTCCTTCGCCTGTTCCAGGTCAGACTCTGGTAAGCCGTACAGTGACCTTGGGGCCAGTCTCTACTTTGATGAAGGTTTAGTTGCCTTATCCTTTTCCTTTTCTTTCTGAACCCTTTGTTTGCTGCTCATGCTTATTCATTCTGTAAATACAGGATACCTCGGGATGATAGTAAAAAAATGGGTAAAATAACACCGCTGCTAATGGAGCTCAGCTCTAGCCGTCCATCCCACGCAAAGAATGAGACTAAGGCGTAGGTTTACTACTGTTCAATAAAGCCTTTTGTGCCATAGTAAAAGGGGCAGTAACAACTCTGTATTACTTAGCCAACAACATACAAAACTTTTTTACAATGAAACATTCATTTATTTCTACTACTTTTTTCAAAATACATTTTTGTTTGCCATGTAAATTGCCTTGTGATGGGCTGTTCTATAAATTATGTCATACCAAATAAGGATAAATTTTGTTGCCAGTATAAAATGCTGCTATTGGTAACCCTTAAAGTTTTTATTCTGAGTAGTAGGGTCTACCTGACAAGTCTTATAATTATCTGACTTAATCATATCATGACACTGATTTGTAATTAATCGTAACATTCTCAGACCCACTTTATCCAATCAGTGTTGCAGGGAACATGAAACCTGTTTTGGCAGCAGTGGGTATAAATTAGAAAACAGTCAGTTTTTTATAACCCACACCCATTCAAAAGAGATGGGAGGAAAACCTGAATATCCAGAGGAAAAATCCACAAAGATATTCAATTTAATTCATTTCTGTATAGCACTGTTTGCTCAGTATAGGCACAGAGCACTGTAAGAAGTTTACAGGTAAAATATACATTTCAATATTTATAAAATACATAATGCACACACATGAAAGTAAATATATGGTTAAACACACAGTTGAACAAAGTGGTTTCAAACTGATTACCAGTATATAAGAACATATTTTATTGACATATGACTATTTGAAATTTAAGGAGAGGAAAACAAAAAACTCAGAATCGACCAAGAAAATAAACATTTGGGGCTATTACAGTCAATTACAATGCAAAGTCACAGACAGAGTCAGACACAGTTACAATTCCTCAGACCCAGAACAATTGATAACCCACCTTATCCTGGCATTCTACAGAATTATATAAGCTCATATTGGGCAGTCTAATAGGATCAAAACGTTCCATCATCCTTACATTTAATCATTCTTGTATTTCAAGGCTCCTAACTATTTTGAGAGTTTTTCCCATGAGCAGTAGAACAGCTTGGCCGTATAGTAGTGGCCATAGCAAAATACTAAGAAGAGGTTTGTTGGGTCTGGGTCCATGTTTCATTTTAAAAGTTAAAGTTGTAACTTCCTGTACTGTTGTCAAGTTAAATTCACTAACGTGGTGTTCACAAGGATAAATATGGTTTGCCACTGCAATGTTGAGTTTGCAAGATGCTTTATAATAAGGAAGCTAATAAAATCTGTAAGTTAAGAATTCCTATTTATCAAGTTAGCAACCTTTCTAAAATATTTTCAAGGATAATTTCTGTTTTCATATATTAATCTGAAATAGCAGTCGGAGTGTAGCTTTTTTTTTTTTTATTTTTAAGCCCAAGCAGACTTGTAGTTAATTGTATGGTTCGTCATCTACTTTTCTTGATTCTTATTTATGAGGGCTAGTATTCTCATTAAACCAGGCTGAATTTCTATGTGCTGTAATCGAGTTTGTTATGAGAGGGGCTACTGTATCTCATGCCTCTTTCAGAGACACATTTTAAACATATGTTAGTGTGATGATGATAGAACTATCACTGGGTCCTATTCTGGCTATGGTCAGCCAGAAGAACCAGTAGCGGCAACTAATTAACCAAATACAACAGAGCGTAGAGTTAGCAGGTGAAAAAATGAAAGTAACTTTAAAAGAATCTTTACGAGGCACTTACTGTTATTGCACAATTCTAACAAGAACAAGCTTTTTTAGATTTTATAAAATGCCTTCATTTAATGTCTTGGTGGAGTTCTCTCCTTTAGCAGACTTGCTGCTGTTACAGTCAGTTTGTGGGCAGATTTTCATTCTGCAAACGAGCCTCTCCTTACTCCTTTTATGCTGCAAAAAGCTGGCAAGCAGCTGATTTTGCAAAGACAAGAGCAGCCAAACTGAAAAGGGGGCGCGCTGTCCTAGTATAGTATTTT
The DNA here is from genome assembly GCF_900747795.2 of Erpetoichthys calabaricus. Lineage (NCBI taxonomy): Eukaryota > Metazoa > Chordata > Cladistia > Polypteriformes > Polypteridae > Erpetoichthys > Erpetoichthys calabaricus. The sequence goes on along the minus strand of NC_041404.2, from coordinate 428,744 downwards.
TATGAATTTTATTTTATTATTTTTTTTTTGTGTTTAAAAGTCAAGAAGTAATCTCTGGCGATGTGTGAAATGTATGTAATGAATGTATGAAATGTATGTGTAGGCATAAAGTGATTATAAGGGGATGGAACCCCGCTTTTTCAGAATGATACAAGTCCATTGTCAGATTAGTGTGGTGGAAATGGTTAAAAAGCCCATGTGCTATTAGTTCGGGGTCAGTGGTGAGGATAGGTATCACTATTGTGCATAATGCACAAAACAATAAGTGTTTTCTTTGTGCTGTGGGCTTCTTGGAAGGTATGTTTAAACCTAATCCTGGGTGCCCCCTAGATTTTGGGAGTACTTCAGCTCTGGGATGGGAGATTTTTGGCTGCTACAGAGCCATTTCATCATTTATCAGAACATTTTTTTTCCATTATTATCCCTTTTATTTGACAGCTTTGGACGATCTGAATTGTCAGAGCCTGTGCTTGCAAATACTGTGAAAGTTTTAATTATTTATTGAATATCTCCTTTTTTCAAATATGACTATTTTGTTTTTACCTGATTACGTATTATTATTATTATTTATCATTATTATAATTATTATTATTTTTATGGATCATTACCTTTTTATGGCACATTTTTCTTGTTGATTTTTTTAACCAACAAATATTTGATTATGAGTCTTCCTGTAATAAACATCTATGACTTTGGGTTCTAAGTACTATGTGCTTTACCTGTGTTTTGGGGCAGCTTGATCACCATCTGGCTACAAACTACTAGCGGACACTGACTCATGCCAGAGTACATTGACAGTTAGATGATCTGTATTGCTCTCCATAGTTAAGTCTGCATTTGTCATAATATTCACAAATTTTGATGTACAGTTGTAATCTAGATGCTGCAGTGTTCTTGACCTGCAATTGTATGGGTAAGGATTCAAATAGGTTAAGTATAATTAAGTAGTAGTCAGAGATAATTTACTTTGGTGAAGTACATTTTTAACTATGACTCCTTAAATAATAATTAGATCCAATGTATGATTATGGTAAAGAAGTTGCCCTTTAACAATTTGGCAAAACCCTATTGACTTCAGGAGGTGTGTAAAACTAATATGCTAAAGGTGTTCCCACATTTGTGTGAATGTTAAAAACACCCATCAGCACTAAATGATCATAATTTATAGCTAAGTCAGATAAAAGGCTGTCAAATTCGGTAATGAACAACTGTAACTTAATACTACAGTTGTGTCAAGTTCATGCAAACAATGGGCCTTGTAATCCAATCAGGAAAAAAGGAAGTCATTTTCCATAGCTTTGCCCTTTAATAAATTATATGCAATCTGTTTCAGCCTTGGAAATTATACCAGCAGATTGTCATACACGTGAGCATCAGGAGGGTCTCATAGGTGTTGGTTTGGGAAACAATACAAGAAAGGCATTGCATATGAAACTGCCATTAACCCAGTTTCCATTTTCTTACAGTGGAGGAGAACAACGCAAAAGGTCTCTGACCTAATTTCTGGTTCCTGACAACACTAGACCTGCCTCTTCTGTTTCCAGCCCATAAAATCAGTTTTCACGCAAGATGTCCCCATTCATTTGGAACCAAGCTTCCGGAGAATTAGCAGGGAGCTAATTAATTAATTTAGAAGCTGTAAACAACTTTGAGATATGACTGCCTCATATTTGGTTTGTTTGTTTGTTTGTTTTCTTTTTACCCATTTCAACATTAAATGGGAAGCCATCTGGAGCCCCAACCATTTACATGTTTATCTATGATCTATTCACAACACAAATAATTCCTGTTGAGATACACACTGCCAAACGTTACACTGCGCTATTACCTCATCAAGAAAAAAATCCTAAGGGTCTAATTGCTTCTGTTGATCTGTATAATTCTGCGCCGGCTCTGTATACAGTAGCCACTGAGCAAACAACACTCTGTTTGTCCTTATTTAATTCTACGCTGACTTTCAGTCAACTATGTGATCATGGGCACTCATTAGTACAGATCCATAATGTTATTATCATTGTCTATGGAGAAGTTGAAATAACTTTAAAAAAGTAAAGTCTGTTAGAAAAATAGTGGAACACAGGGTACCTATAATTCCTTGCTTGCAAGAAAACTTGAAGTTCATAAACTGGTTAAGCAAAATCTTTAAACTAGTGCCTTTGTGGTTTCCTTTGATTGAAAGAGATTCATTTAATACTTATTAATTCTTTACATTTATTTTGCACTTTTCCCATGACTCAAAGCACTTTTCATAGAGAGTGGGGAGCCACTTAAACCACTGCTATTGTATAGTATTCACCTGGATGATGTGACAGCAGCCATTTTTGCTCCAGTATGCTTACAGTACATTAGCAGTTAGGTGGTGAAGTGGTGAGTGAGAGACAGCCAATTAGAGACAGGGGATGATTAGGGTGCCAGAAAGACTAGGCCATGGAGGGCAATTTAGCCTGGACATCGGGATACACCCTGCTCTTTACGAAGGATACTGAGGGATCTTTTATGACCACAGAGAGTCCGGACATTGGTTTTATGTCTCATCCAAAGGATGGCGCCATTATTAGATAGATAGATAGATAGATAGATACTTTATTAATCCCAAGGGGAAATTCACATACTCCAGCAGCAGCATACTGATAAAAATCAATATTAAATTAAAGAGTGATAAAAATGCAGGTATAACAGACAATAACTTTGTATAATGTTAACGTTTACCCCCCCTGAGTGGAATTGAAGAGTTGCATAGTTTGGGGGAGGAACAATCTCCTCAGTCTGTCAGTGGAGCAGGACATTGACAGCAGTCTGTTGCTGAAGCTGCTCCTCTGTCTGGAGATGATACTGTTCAGTGGATGCAGTGGATTCTCCATGGATGACAGGAGCCTGCTGAATGCCCGTCGCTCTGCCATGGATGTCAAACTGTCCAGCTCTGTGCCTACAATAGAGCCCGCCTTCCTCACTAGTTTGTCCAGGCGTGAGGCGTCCTTCTTCTTTATGCTGCCTCCCCAGCACACCACCGCGTAGAAGAGGGCGCTTGACACAACCGTCTGATAGATGTTGAAAGATGTTGAAACCGTCTTATTGCAGATGTTGAAAGACGGCAGCCTTCTAAGGAAGTATAGTCGGATCTGTCCTTTCTTACACAGAGCATCAATATTGGCAGTCCAGTCCAATTTATCATCCAGCTGCACTCCCAGGTATTTATAGGTCTGCACACAGTCACCTCTGATGATCACAGGGTCCATGAGGGGCCTGGTCCCCTTCACTGTACTGGGGCATTGGAATCCACATTAAAACCACAGGGTAAGCGCCCCATGCTGGTCTCACCAACACGTCTTCCAGCAGTAACCCAAGCTTTTCCTAGATGGTCTCTCATCCAAGCACTGACCAGGCCCAAACACACTTAGCTTCAGGTGGATGACCTCTTCTGAAGTGCATGTGGTATGGCTACTGACACCATTATGCATTACATAATCCTACAAAACTGAACTTGCTAAAAAAATTGCATTAACATTTAATTCTCATCCAGTTTACCAGCCAATACTTATACTTCTTATTCTGAACAACATTTTGGGGGTCCTAAATCAGTCAAGCAAAAATATCTCAGTAATTTTGTGCTTATTTTGACCAGTACACCTTTACCTTTCAATTGTTTGAACTAGTAGTATAATACTGTACACTATCAAGAAAATCACATAAAAAATAAAAAATCATAAAGAGCAAGAAATAGCCTAATATTAATTAACAGATCAATTAGCTAATAAAGGACAAAAAAGTGCTCTCTAGAGAAGTGGAGTAGCACTCAAACTTTTAACTGAACAATGGAAAATGTCTAATGTAGGATATCCAACGATCAGGGGTTACAGATGTTGTCTTAACTATGAAGTTTTCTACTGTGTGGGAGGATTGTTTTTTAAGCCACACTGGATGACCAGATGAAACCCCACCATTTTTTGTATAAAATCTAAGACCCTGAAATGGTGTATCCTCCTAAGCCCATACACCTTAGTGACAGTCAGACATTGCAACATTCCAGTTTTTATTTATATTTTTCTGTTCAATGATACGTAACCTGCTGACATCAGATTGCTTCACATTCACAGCTACATTTTGATGGGAGGATTTAAGTACCCACTCTCATGCTGTGAAAATGTGGCAGACTGTTAAGCTTCAAACCTGGTGTTTTGTAGAGCTTTTCCTCTAAATACACCCACCTGCTGTGCTCCAATAGTTTTCTCCTTTGGAGGCCTCTTAAACCTGCTGTATTTTCATTGTAACTAGCAGTGAACAGCAACTAGGCCCAGCTTTCCTTTATTACAGGGCTATTTAAATGGCGGATTGAAGAAAAAGTCTCACAACAGGTGCACAGGATATACATGAAAGATGAGTGCTAAGTTTCTCACTTAGTGCTTTCACATTTCAGTTTAATATTTTGAATGTTTTTTTTGGTAAAATGAAATGAGTATTTCTTTTGCATTACACATAAATTGTCTGTTTCCTTTTGAAATTTTCAGTAAAACATTTATGGTGCAACATGGAAGATGTTAATTTCCAAGACATGTCTCCAATCACACCTGAAACATTTTTCACAGCCCTGTTTTAATCCTCGTTTGTCAATTATTTTACCTCAGTTACTGCTTGTATTCAAGGGACTCTGGATTATCAATGATTTTTAAGGTGTATTATATCTTTTCCTAAAATAAAAAAAACTAGCATTAATGCAATAAAGAATATCCAGGGTTTTGTAGCAGATTCCCTCATTTGCCATTCAGTATGCGTTCACTTCAAGCTGCAGCCTGCCAATTATAGATGCGGATTATGAACCTCAAAGGACTGACTCTTCCAAATTCGATTTATCTGTGACCTGAAATAGCATTGTACGACGCTCCCCTGCTGGAGAAGACAAAGCTTTAGACCATCCTGCTATCCAGCTTACCTAATTCTCTTCCAGTTTATTGCATTGGGAGTAGAATTGTATTAAGGCTGACATCTTAAAGCACCTTGGGGGCAAAGTCAGTGAAACATCAAGGATTTGACAGAAACTCATTTCTGAATGTATGAAATATGACTGTGTCTTTTTTCCTGGTTTCTCACACCTAAGCAGAACTACTGTGAGCTCACGAGATGTGCATCAGAAGCTGCAGTGCAAACACCAAACCAAGCAACTGCGCAGAGTATGCCTGAAAAAAAAATAGCATAGAATATTATTATTATTGTGAAGAAATCATTTAGAAAACTAAAGCATTGTTGAGATGTTTCAGCCTTATAAGAATGTCCTTGTGCAATAAGAGTCCTTGAATGGCTTGATATTGCATTACTTATGCAGTAATAATGGATTAAATAATTGTATATTTGTAGCCAATATTGTTTTAAGCTGATCGTGATACTAAGTGAGACACATTGTACCTTGTCATCAGTGACTAATGTCAAATCCATAATTAGAAATATTAAAAATCCAAACAGATGGCTTCAGTATTACAGGCTCTGAATCATATTACCTCATTGCTGTTTAATGAGTCAATGTTGAGGATAATGATAAAAGTGTGTAATTTTTGTTTTTTAATTTTTTAAGTTTTTAGCCAACTTGTGGTAAACATGCTTCTCAGCTAATAAGTAAGTAAACTTTAAAAGCTAGAAAGTGAAAGCAAGCATAACATTATAAAGTCAAACTTTATCATTCAGTGTAAACAAAGCTGGTCAAATATAATAAATGAAGTTTATATTAATTTTCAAACATTTTTTTTTGTTCAAGCCAATGAGAAGGTAAGCTAACTATGAAATGAGAACATTTGTTTAAAGGGAGGAGGCAAAAACGTGATCAAAGGAAGGGCAAGATTCAAAAACATAAAATATAAGAAAACTATTTTGTTGAAAGCCAAATCAACCTCCAAAAGGCACAAAACACAAAGGATAAAACCAGACTGCCATTTCAAAATCCCTAACCAAAGAAGTGGGTTACAAATAATAATAATAATTCTTTGCATTTATATAGCACTTTTCTCACTACTCAAATTGCAGGTTAAGGGCCCAACAGAGCAGAGTCCCTATTAGCATTTATGGGATTCAAACTGGCAACCTTCCGATTGCCAGTGCAGATCCCTAGCCTCAGAGCCACCACTCCATCTAACAAAGTGTGTTTTTTTATTCCAAAAGCAAGAACATCATCAATGTCAAACTATTATCTTAAATAGCAATCACATAATGTTATCACATATCACAATAACAATGGTCACGTGAACAGCAGTAGGAATTATTAAAAATATTACATTTGCAGCTGCAAAAGAGTTCTCAAAATGATGGCACTCATGATTAAAACCCCATGCTAAAAGACAATTTCTCCACAGGGATCAGTAAAGTATATCATCATCATCATCATCACCACCACTCCATAGTAATAAAAAGCACTTCAAATACTGTAGCAACCTTAGAGTTCGGACCTCACTGTTGGTGGAATACCTGAGGGGGTTGGAATACCTGGAGAAGCCAGCTATAAAGTGGGCCCCTGAGCACCAGGTGAAGGGGGTGCAGACTGGGCACTTAAAGAACACTTCAGTTGCATCTTTCGGCTGCTAAAATCCATCAACCAACATGTGAAGTTGCCGACGAACCTTGGCACTTACAGAGCTTAAACCATTGCTTAGTACAGGATATGGGTTGCCTTTAGTCAAGAGTGAGCGGAGTGAGGTAGTGCCAGCATGCCATGTCAGAGTGGACAAACAAACAAAACAGATGGGGCACGTGTCTCCACTTGAACAGTTGAGTGGCACTGAAGAAACCTAAGATCCTTTCAGGGCCTTTCTCCAGCGATTGGTGTAAAGAGGCTAACTCCATTCCTCCATCTCACACACATACGTGTGTTGTTACAGTATGAAATAAATTAGCAAAAAAGTGATCAAAATTAAATAAAACTAAGAATCATAATACAAATCAGGAATCTGTAGAGATGGAGCTTACCTCAGCAGCTTTGGAAACCAAACCTAGGTTGGGTGTCAGGCCTGATTTATTTAGCTAACTTTAAGTCAGCTCTGTGGCTGCCTTTGAAGCTGATGAAGCTGTTTTTGCTAGTATTGTGGTTACTTTTTCCAGTATTCATTTCTGCCTTGCGGCTGTTACTGCAACAAGGGTTTTGGCCATCTGTGATGCTACAATTCAATTAACCTGGTCTAACAAATGGATGGATTGTTACTTTTTCTATTGGAGAGGGGAATGTTGCCTCACAGCTAGAATTCTACAGATAAATCTGAGACCAGAAACAGACTTTTGTAGAGTCTGCATCACTTTCCCTTTGTCCATGTTGTTGTATTACAGGGCGTATTCCCTGGGTTGTATTTATTTTCTGTATTTCTGTTGTTTTTTATAACTTTGAATTTTTATTTTATTATTCATTAATTCAATACTGTCCCTTTAAAATGATTTATTATTCACCATAATAATAGTAATACTCTTATGTACATTGTACTTTGTGGGTGGGTACACCCAGATGTCACTGCTGAAGGACCCCCCTCATCCTTGACAGCAGATCCTTCAGTGGCCCACTGTTGTTTATTAGAGTGCATTTATAACGATTGACTTTTCTAGTGTATTGGAGCTTGTTTCTCTGGGATGCCTTTTAGGCAAATGCTATTTAGTGTACTTTTTGTTATTTCTAAATTAATTATTACTTTGTGGCTTTGACCTTCCTAGTCAAAGGTGTTGACAGTTCTTTTCCCTAGAGGGCCAAGAATAGGGTGTGACATCTTGTAGAACTAGATATCAAGTCAAGTCGAACACTATATTATATTGTGGAGGGTTTCTCATACTGGTGAGTCAGGAAGCAAAAAAAAAAACCTGAAGAGATTTCAAACTGCTCATGAGTAATTGTTATGAACACAAAAAAAATCATGCAGAGATCCTTTTTTTACCTCTACTTTATCTAAAGTATCTTATAATCTTACATATTATTGTCCTATCCATATTGCATTTATAAAAATTTAAAAGTCATTGCTAAGAAACTTTCTAGAGAATCCTCCTTTATTTCAAGTATTCCAGATCTTGAGGAGGATGAGAATATTTTTGATATTGAAGATTTTCAAGCCTAGCTAATACTGATTTCGATTTTGCACCATATAAACCGATAGTACAGTTTTATTATTGAAAAGCTTGTGGTGCCCGGCGGGCGTTCATGCCCGGCTGGGATGCCCAGGAGGACCGGAGGAGGGCTTGTGGATCCTCCGGAACACGAGGGGGCGTCCTTCCTGGTTGCTGTGGGGACCACAGGTACAGAGCTTGGAAGCTCATCCCTGTAGGGGTCCGTGGTCACCGCCAGGGGGTGCCCCAATGCCTTGGGAGTGTTGGACCTCAGTACTTCCGCCACACTGGGAAGTGCTGGGGGGAAGAGAATTGGAGACACCCGGTTGTGTCACTTGTTTCACCGCTGGAGCTTCCGCCACACAGGGGTGTGACTACGAGCCCTCAGGATGCAGCTGGAGCCCTTCCGGGGTTAATAAAAAGGGCCGCCTCCCTCCAGTCAGGGGCAAGAGTCGGGAGGAAGAAGGACGAAGCTTGGCGGAGAGGAGTGGAGGCGGACCAGAGACTATTAAGGCATTGTGTTGTGGCCAAGGACTTGAGGGGTGATTGGTGCTGAGGCACTGGGTTTGTGCACTTTCCTTGTAAATATCATGATGAATAAACGTGTGTGTGGTGAAACCTTCGTGTCTACCTGTCTGTGTCCGGGCTGTTGCCCACAAGCTGTTGTCTCTTCCTGCTGCCGCCAAATCCAAGTGTCCTGTGTTTGCTTCTACCTCTGTCTTTCCCCCCACTCCACGACTTCTTTACTGATCCACCCACCGCATTTTTTGCTTCTGTCTCAATTGAATCACAAACTCCTATCTGTGCTGCTGTGGTTTTTGAGTCTCCTGTTACTGTATCAATTGCTGTTTCTTACAAGCTTCCACAATCCATGCCTGGTTTTGCCAATGTTATCCACCCATCATCTTCATCTTCATCCCCCACTCACCCAGTTTCTCAGCTGGGTTCTCCAGTTTTTGTCTCAGCGAGCCTACTTGTATCTCTACAGTAGTTGTTGCCCCTATTGCACTTCGGCCTTCTGTTTCTGCCTTAATTGCTCTGCGCAAGTCTTCTGCATCCCACAGAATGGGTGCTGCCAAGTTGCTGTTTGCCTTGTTGCCAGAGTGCCAACAGGTCATTGACACCCTGATGCCCAAAGCTCTCAAGAACAAGAGCCCTGAGAGAGTCTCACTGCTAGAAAAAACAAAGTTGCTCTCCATTCTTCTATGGTCTGTGATCCAAAAGGTGAGAATATTTACAATTTACCACCTTTGCTTTTGACTATTTCAGAGCAGTCATCTCCACCATGAAGGATGTCTCCATGTTGTCCAATCATCCCCACCGGGGGTGGTCTGGCTGCTGTCCAGTCATTTCGGCATAAAGATAAAGTGTCTTTTTTTGGATTGCTTGAGTTTATTATTGAATTTTATGTTAAATGTGTTTTGTTTATAATTAATATCTAGGGTGAACCTCTTCCAGGCAGACCAGAAAAGATCCTAGCCTGCTTTTGGGATTCTTTTTGGGAGGCCTTTACACCCTTCTGCCAAGTCTGTGATTCCATCTCACAACAAAACTTTGAAAGCCTGGGCAATTTTTCGGTTAAGTAGGCCGAATGGATGTTTAGGCAATAAATTGTTAAATGCACTGATAAAAACGTTTTTTTGGGGTGGTAAATGTATACATAATATGTATAAATAAAGTAAAATTCACATTCAGTAAATTACTTTTAATGTGAAATATACAATTTTGGGTAAAATTCACACTGCTACTCATTTTTTAACAGTACAAAATACAGTTCATAGGATTGTATTAAATGTTACTTAACATAGTTTATACAATGTAGTAGCATACTTTAAGTTAAAACTTCATCATGCAAAAGTCAAGTTAAAGTTGCTCAGAAACGTAATGCTTGGATGCACATGCACCTCAGTTGCGATAGAACTTAGATGATGCTGGAGGACATGTTAATGAAACTTCTAGAATACAGTGGACTTTTTTTTACACGACGTGGCATTGAACGGTTTGAATTAAAGGGAAGATTTATTTGCTTATATAAAAGAAAATGGGTTTCAGTGCATTCACAATTGCCAGTAACCAAGTAATTGCTGACTATGTTCATTGGAAGCCAATTTCTCCCGCCGTTATGAATTCATTTTGGTTAAAGTTAACAACATGGAGTATATTAGTTAATTTAACTGTGGAGTTAAAGACTTGACTTTATTGTAAGTGAACTTTGAGTCCCTAAATCAAAGTATTTATAAGCACAACATTATTAATACTTGACAGGAGCTGTTGTAATATTAAATATTTATTGTCAAATGAATGTGAAAATGGAAATGTTGCCAGATTTACTTTAAGCATTTATGACATTAAAACAGATACTTTTGTTAATTCTGACTTGTTCCCTAGTACAGCGTTTAAAATAATGATAAATGGTATAAAATAACACAGTGTTACAAAACGTACAAAGTTAACATTTTTTCACAAAATTCAGTACATTGCATGCATAAAAAAACAGACGTTGCGTGTTTTAATAAATGTATCGGCGGTTTGGAGTTGTGTGTTATTGTGTATGATGACAGTGTATCGTAGCTCTTTCATACTCGTTAAATTGGTAAATTTGAAAAATATCAATATTATATGGCAAAATGGAAAAAGGTGAATCTGATAATATTAAAGGTGCAGTTTGTAAACTGTGTTAGAAGGCTTGGGTTGACAAAAGAAACAATATGTCAAATCTAGCCAAACAAAATGATAATACACAGAAAAAGCGAGGTTTAACGAAATTCCCTGTTGTTTTTTTTTGTTTTTTTTAGAGCAGTGTGTTGCTCACATATTAGTTGAATGCGAATTGAAAGTGCTCCAACCCCCACCCTGGTCAATAGATTGTTTGTTTAATTATTTCAATTTTTTTTTTCTTGAAATTAATACCATAAACCCAGTTGAATCAGTGAATACATATTTCACAATAATTATGACACAAATTGTGAGTTATTGTTAATATTTTTACATGCCTGTGTGAGTTACATTTAAATTCCATTAATCACACTCTCCCTATGCACAGATTATTAACAGATATGTATTTTGAGGGAGAAAAGTTTTCGCTTTGTTTGACCGTAATTATTAGATATTAAAAATGATTCATAGCAGGGATAAATGAATAAATAATAAATAGCGTAAGTGAAAAACAATTGAGTATGTTTCTGTGCTTAAAAAGAATTATTAGATTCAATACATTTTCAAATACAGTTAAACGTTTACATGATATTACTTTATAAATCAATCCTTATTCAACAGATCACTCACCCTCTGCGACATTTTCTGCAAACAATATGAGCAACATAAATAAAAATCTGGCTTCCTCTGTTAGATTAAAACAGAACTTGTGGAAGAGAGGTGAAAAAGAGAGTGCAGGCAGGGTGGAATGGGTGGAGAAGAGTGTCAGGAGTGATTTGTGACAGACGGGTATCAGCAAGAGTGAAAGGGAAGGTCTACAGGACGGTAGTGAGACCAGCTATGTTATATGGGTTGGAGACGGTGTCACTGACCAGAAGGCAGGAGACAGAGCTGGAGGTGGCAGAGTTAAAGATGCTAAGATTTGCACTGGGTGTGATGAGGATGGATAGGATTAGAAATAAGTACATTAGAGGGTCAGCTCAAGTTGGACGGTTGGGAGACAAAGTCACAAAGGCGAGATTGCGTTGGTTTGGACATGTACAGAGGAGAGATACTGGGTATATTGGGAGAAGAATGCTAAAGATAGAGCTGCCAGGCAAGAGAAAAAGAGGAAGGCCTAAGAGAAGGTTTATGGATGTGGTGAGAGAGGACATGCAGGTGAAGGGTGTAACAGAGCAAGATGCAGATGACAGAAAGATATGGAAGAAGTTGATCTGCTGTGGCAACCCCTAACGGGAGCATCCGAAAGAAGGAAAAGAAAAGAAGATAGATTGTTAAAATAAGCATGTTGTGATAGATGGCCGGCTTCATATTCCGGTCCTCACCCCCAGGCCACCAGGAGGAGCTCTCCCGACAGCATGGACGTGCCCCGAATTCCAGCAGGGCCTCATGGACTTTGTAGTTTCTACACACAACCCTGCTGGATACCTTGGGGACCACTGGGAGTCGCTGTAGGGAGGCCCGTGGACTCATATATGCCCTATAACCCGGAAGTGCGTCATAATCCAATGACAGGAAGAAACGACATCTCCCGGGTTGAAGATAAGGACTGTTTACCCTGACCCGGAAGGAATAAGGACTTGTGGGTAATGGAAAAGAAACACCTCCGGGTCAGGGAGTATAAAAGGACTCTGGGAAAGCCCAGACACTGAGCTGAGCTGGGAGATAGGGTGGCTAAGTGTCTGGTAGCGGAGGAGAGAGTATTGTGTTTGGTTTATTGAGTATATGAGAAGTGTGGAGTGGAGGGTGCTTTGTGCACGTAATTATTGTATAATAAAAGAGTCTTGGACTTTTACCTGGTGTTTGGAGTGGTACCTGAGGGTTCAAGAGGTGGATCAGAACCTCTACTGCTACAATGTCTATAACATTGTTTATTTCCTCATTTTTTTTAAACGCATTATATTGTCACCAACAGACTCCTGGATCAGGTGGAGCTGCTTCATCATTCCTAAGGTATACCAGTTTTTGATATTGTGGCACTTTTTGCATTTATAAGAGAATTTAAGGACTCCTTGTAATTCCTTGTTCAGTTCTTTGACTCTATTATTTTGATATTCTTGAAGGTCAGACAAGATTTTATTAGTAATCACGGCAGAAATGCATCTTATTCCAAAGGATTTAGAAAAGTATTTTCATAATTGTAGATTGGATGCATACAGTTTTCAACTGATCCCCCAGTGTTAGGTGAGGTAATTATTGGATCTGCATGTACTTATTGTGCATTGTCATTTCTTAAAATTAATTTATTGATTGACAGATAATCCAGCACATGTCTCTTTTTCAAAACAAATGCTTATGTTTCTGCAGGCATAAAGGAAATTCTGAGTGAAATTTGCAAGATGGAGAGAAAGGGGGTACAGTCCACAGGATTGTGTGGTGGTGTAGTGTATAACAAGAAATTTCTAAAAAGATGAACTGAAATGAAGAATTACAGATCAGAAAATAATGCACAGATCTCGTAGGCTCAAAAGGTGACAGTCCAAATATAGATAGTGAAAATGTAGATCATTATAATGGAGTACAGTTTCCTAAAAGTAGGCCAAGGTACTTTGTGGACACGTGGAACAGAATATTTTATTAAGATTTTTGCCTTAACTGACCAAAGTTTTTGATGCTGCACTTTTTTTTTAGAAAATTAACTGGCTGTGTAAATCTTGCAATTTTGCAACATCAAAATTAGAACTGTAAAGCATTATAGATTAAAACATGGACACTTTCATCCAAGCAAGTCAGTTCCCTGTCTATATTCAGATTGCCCTTGCACTTTGAAGACTTGGAGTGCACTTCAGTCGCATTTGTCTAGGTATCACCCACAGGTTCTGTCCTTTACATGTCTAGTGTGTAAATTATGTGATTTTCACTCAGAGAAGCAATATTTTGAGCACCTTTGGGACCATCTTAAAAAGTCTGAAACAGTGTGATCTGTCTTGCCATGTGTAAGGCGTTGTGGGCTTTGGTTTTAAACGTTAGTGACTTGCCTTGCCGTAAGTAAGGTGTGGTGGGGACACGGTTTTAAACTGTGCCTTAACATCCATATTACTAACCGAGAATGCTAAACCGGATGGACGCAGGGACATCCGGCCATGGGCCGTAGCCGCAAAAAGACGTACTGTGCAGGCGCACCAAGAAATGAGGCTCCGCGAGAGGCAGACGCGACCACAGAAAAAAGGAGTCAAACGCAGGCGACGCAAAGCGCCGCACAAAACCCATTGCACACGAAACTAGCACACAAAAAAAAGAAGCCGCTCGCGCCCACCTGCAATCCACCCCATGGGCACCGGACGGAACACACACAAAGAGGACAATTCAACAAGCCCCTGGGATACAAAAAAAAGAACCCAAAACCACCCCACCCACCCTACAAGCAACGGACGGGACACACACAAAGAGGAGGATTCAACAAGCCCCTGGCACACAAAAAGAAAGAAGAAGCTCGCGCACCACCAATCCCCCCCTCCCGCTCAGACACCGAAAAAGCACACGGCGCCGCACGAATCACAATGCACACGAAACGGGACCCACACAAACAGGAGGATTTAACAAGCTCCTAACGCAACAAAAAAAAGAAGCCGTGACCGCCACGCCAGGCCCATTAGAGACGAGACATGGCACAAGAAACGTTCACAACAACGACGAATCAGACCCACAAACACAATAACATCAATAAGAAGTGACACCCAAAGCCCCATTTCTAAAGGAACCGTCCATATTAAACATACGTCATCTCAACACCTTCACACTAGGCAGCATAGGTGGATCTCCTTACAATAAAGCACTATTAACCGTTCAACTGCAGAAAAGGCTCCATATTAACAGTGAGTGCGATCCTCCTTATTACTTATCCATATTTCGCATGCTGAGGAACAAACAAGTCATGAATACACGCTCACGGGTACAAAACGATTCGGCTCGGATAACGGGACCAAACACACGAACCCGCATGAAAAAAAAAAATACACAGCGGCTCATCTGCATTACATCCTACAATACTTCATTTGATTTTGCATCTACCGGAGTAAATATCATGTCACCAAAAGGCAATGACCCATACTGCTTTCGCGTATGTGGACAAATATTACATCGCATTGGAACAGTGCACCCTGAAACAAATCAAGAACGCAAATATGCACAAATCACGTCGGCACCTACAAAGCTATTCTGAAACCGCGAAAGAAAAAATGTCTCGGCTCCAAAAACACATGTCACTCCTTATTCCAAATACCGGTCCCAATCACATAAACATCGGTATCCACTATGACAATTCACAGTAACAATGCATGTGACATCCGTCTTGCCACACTATTAATTATAGATGAATGTACAATGGCATCCAGTCACTTACTCAACACCATTGATAAACTTCTACAAACGTTGATGAATAAGAATATTCCCTTTGCGAGAAAGGTACTTTTATTAGGAGAAGATTTTAGACAATGCTTAACTATTACTCCACTTACAATCCGCTCAGCTATTGTTCAGTCCACCTTAAAATACGCGGACAATTGGCATTGCGTTGATGAAAAATAATATTCCCTTTGGAGTGAAGGTACTTTTATTAGGAGTAGATTTTACACAGTGCTTAGCTATTGCTCCACATACCGTGCGCTCAGCTATTATTCAGTCCACCTTAAAATACGCGACGACGTCATATAAACAACACGAGACCGAACTACAATACATATACAGGCGCGAGACCTGATTGGTGATAATACGAAGAAACGAACAGTCCGCATAGTAACAGTGAGTTCGATCCTACTTATTACTTATCCATATTCCTCACGATAAAGATCAAACAAGTCATCAATTCACGATCACGGATACAAAACTAGACGGCTCGAGTAACGGGACCACAAACACGAACCCGCATCAAACAAAAAAATTCACCTCGGCGCGCTTCTAAAACAGCGGAACAAAAAATGTTACGCGAACAATTAGCTTGGCTTTCTAAAGATACACTTGGTACAAAACATGCGATTTCCAGATCACGAATATAACAATTGGTTATTACAACTAGAACATTGTACCCTCACCAATACAGATGGACTTCACCCAGATATTATTACAATTCCTCAACCCAAAATCTGCGACGACTTACTTACGGAGATATTTGGAACAGCGGTCTCATTAGACAAAATGCCCCTTTTAACACAACGCACTATATTATGTCCAAAAAAAAACAGGGTTTATCCAGTGGCACACGTTTAGTCGTCAACACCATGACACGCAATGTTATTCAAGCAACAGTTCTTACAAGATCACATGCTAACAATACTGTTCTCATTCCTAGAATTGACCTTACGAGTTCTGACCTAGAATTACCTTTTACATTGAAACGCAGACGGTTCCCCATTAAACCTGCATTTGCCATGACCATCAACAAATCACAAGGACAAACCATGGACAAGGTTGGCATCTACCTCTCTGAGCCCGTTTTTGGACATGGACAACTTTATGTTGCCTTCTCACGTGTTCGACGTTCATCTGACGTTAAAGTTAAAGTTATAAATGCTCCATGCCAAGGAAGACTCATTCAAGGACAGGACACCATCTTTACTACTAATGTTGTGTACAAAGAAATATTCCACTAAACCATTACTCTGTGCCAAACACTGTATTTTTGGCTTTCTATATGCATCATCCACACCTGCAGACTATTCTATATCTAATTCATACATCTCACTCTTTGTCATGCCCCAACGCCAGGGGTTGGCGAGCAAAGCGAGCAGGGGGCGGAGCCCCCTAGTGCCCAATAGTATGTAATGCAACTTGCTCTCTTAAATGTGCAGCGCCATGCGTTTAGAACGTACGGAAGGTGAAGTAAAATATCTTTTAGTATAGAAAACAACCGAAGTTTGACAAGAAAAGTTAAGTTTAGAGAAGATACTTTTTTTCAAATTTTCTGTCTTTTATTCTACGTGTGTTTTTAAAGGCTGTAATTACAAAACAATTATAAACACAATGCTTTCATTACATAAATGCAGAAAGCATAATCCTTATTCACATGAAGATGTTAAGACTTCAGTTTTTCAAGAACATCCAAACCAAGTACCTGAAGAAACTGTTTTTTGCTCTGAGCCTGTCTTTGAGGGTGTTGAGAACTTAAACAGTGCAATTAGTTATAGACTGGGTTGTCTTTTTCTTAAACTGGAAAACGTCTTTAAAGTGTTTAACACCTACATAGATGAAACTGTAGGGGAGCTTCATTGCATTACACCCTCAGCATCTGGCCCAGTTATCAAAGAAATTATACTAAGCACTTTGAGAAAGCATTACTACAGCATTGACGATCTTGTGATTGTCAACATTTGCCAGTTAAATCCAATAAGCGCAGCTTTACAGCCAGATGGACCCTTCAGCACATCCCATAAGAGAGGTAGCTTCATAAAACAGCATTTTTCTGTCATTGAGCTAGTTGAATACAGACTTGATGAGAAGGAGAAAATAACATTTCAGTATATACAAATTTTGCAATTATTATCACAGCTTTTGTAGAAAAAAGATGTTCAAGAATAGGTGTTCCAGAACAAAAGGGTTTCTGCTGATTTAAGTGTATGTAAAACCTTTCATGATTGCTTATACTTAAGAGAAAATAATTTTTTGTCTGGAGATGAAATAAAATTGTCACTTATATTCTATGTTGATGATATTGAAGTGTGTAACCCTCTGGGAACATCTTGCAAGAAACATAAAATCAGTGCAGTTTACTGGGTTTTGGCCGACATACCAGTTGCACTGCAATCTACATTGATGTCTGTTTATCCAGCCATTCTTTGTAAGGTAGATAATGTAAAGAAATATGGATACTCCAAAGTGCTGAAGCCATTGCTCTCTGATTTGAAAAACTTGGAAGGTGATGCTCTGTTTGTTCCAAGTTTGGGAAAAGTCCTTAGGGGCACTGTATTCAGTTTGGTTGCTGATAATCTTTGAGCTCATTCAATTGGAGGGTTTGTTTAAAGTTTTAGTGGTTCGCATTTTTGTTGATTTTGTATTTGAGAGCACTCACAGATCCAGGATCATGAAGTAAGAACAGGAATGTTTCCTCTCAGAACAAAGCATGACTATGGTCTGCATGTGGAGGCAGCACAGTTTGACAGTGATCAAAGCTATTGTTGTGGCATAAATTGACACTGTGCCATTTCTGAAAGACTGAGTTATTGCATGCCACATCAGGTTACCCCCCAGATATTATGCATGATTTGCTTGAAGGGATTGAGCCTTTAGAGTTCCTCTTGAGGAACTAAATAGTGCCATCAAACGATTTCCCTACAAATTGAGTGACAAGACAAACTGCCCACAAGCTGTTCCATTGAACAAGCATAGGAGGCAGTGCATATGAAAATTGTGTGTGCTACCATTTATGGTTGGTAGTAGAGTACCTGAAGATGATAAAGTGTGGCAGATTTTGATGACCCTGAAGGATACTGTTGAACTTATTATGGCTTCAGTCTATACAGATGAGAGCATAGAGTATCTTGACAGTAAGACTGGTGAAAGTAATTTTGAACTTAGTAAGAAGGTAGATTATATTAAATTCTATACCCTGCTTTTTACAGTATGTATCAACCTATGTGATATTTGTTCTTTTTTAGGAAATGGTTGGTATGCAGACAAATACTTTTTAGATATCGGGCCCAGGCTACAGACCCCAGTCTTCAGTGTTTTCACCCGTGCAGGAACATTTACTAGCCCTTGATGCACTGAAGATATAAAAGAGCAGGACTAACTGGCATACTTTGAAAGGAAAGGCTAAATTAAGTCCTTAGGCATCTCATGGACACTGTACACGTATTGGCCAGCCTTGCTAGATCATTCTTAATCTACATATTGTGATTGGTGCAGCCGAAGATCACTGGCACTGCCGGGGTTTTGGTGGAGCGTTAATTTATGAAGTTGACGTGGCCGGTGGGCTTTAACCAGAGGGTCTATTTTTGTTGCGTGATGTATCCAATTCTTTTGTATTGGGCCAATTTGGTCGCACAACTCATTTTTTGACGTGTTTGTATTTCGTCGCTGAATAATTGAGGGATGTTTGAATACCTTCTCACTCCGTGAGCCACTAAGGAGGGGTGTATCAGGAATAGGCTATAAAACACAGATGCCCATACACCCCCCAAACCTTCCAGCCCTTTTGGCCTTGTGAATGAACCCTTTGAGAAGGAAGGATGTTAAGAACTCCCAGGATTATTGAAGAAAAGCTGTGCTTTGCTGTAGAGCTTCGGGTTCCACTTGCCAGGAACACATTGATTAGGAAGATGAACAGTTTAAAGAAAAGCTCTGCATGCCGACAGCAGGGATTGAACTGAACTCAGCTGACTGAAAGAGCAGCACCTACAGTACCGGATGCACCACTGGTTGGCACAGCTACGAACGTCAGTCTGTGTTTAATTGGGCTTTTCCACAGGCTTCAAGCTAGAGGAAGTTAAGCACGGAGGAACAGAATTTCACAGTTGGATGGGGTGCTCGATTACAATACACATAAAGCCCATGTTATTTTTGACCCGCAAGAAATATTGGTGCAAGCACATCCACAAAACATTGCAGAAAAAGAAGGTTGCTCTAAGCAAAGCAACACCATGGCTTTGCACCGAAACACAACTGCTGGCAAAACTGCAGCCAGATAGACTAGAAAAAAGTGATCAATGCTTTTTTCAATAGCTGCAGTAAAAGAAATAAGGAACAAAGAAGGTATTAATTTCCTTTACACCACACATAACTCTCATTTCAAATTGAAAAAAAAAGATATCCTATATCCCGAGTAGCGACTTTACTATTTTTCATGAAGACATTCTGAAGAAGAATTAGAAAAATGAAAAAGGCACATAACAAAACATCCATCCATTATCCAACCCGCTATATCCTAACTACAGGGTCATGGGGGTCTGCTGGAGCCAATCCCATCCAACACAGAGCGCAAGGCAGGAAACAAACTCCAGGCAGGGCGCCAGCCCACTGCAGTAACAAAACATTCAAAAGGAATAAGAATACCATTGTTGGAATTCACAGAAAACACAAACCCATTTAAACAACAAAGTACGTTTACTGTCCGTGCAATCAGGAGCGATATTAGCTGTTTTGTGGGAGGGATGCTGCATGTGTTCTTGAGCCCCCGTTCCTGCATGCTTTTAAAAACAAAACATTTGTACATTTTTTTCTTTGTATATACTGTAGTTTCTGTTGAGGAAAATTCAAACATAAAGACATGCTATATATATGTAGACATTTTTAACATGTAATTTAAGAACATGGTCTTGATATTGACTGGTGCACGTCTAGTGCTTTCTCTCAGTGATTCTGGGATTGGCTCAGACTCCCCATGACCCTGCATTGAGTTACATTTTTAAGAATGTCATTTTATATTTTATAATAATTCATTTCCTACCTAATCAACAACAATGTAGCAGCTCTTTTAAATATTCCAGTGACTACCTATAAACTGAGGGCACGTAACTCAAAATTACAAAGTTGAGGATATATAATATCTGTTGTGTGTAACCATAACATGATCAATGAAAAATGATTGATGATGTTAGGCCATATTTAATGAGAAAAGTGAATGTGAATGAGAAATGCTTGTCTCCTCCTATAGGACTATCAGACAAGCAACAAGTGAAGCCCGGCATAGGGTTGTGGGACTGGAAGCTTTCTCCTTTGAATGCACAATGCAAGTTTATATCTTCTCTGTGTTTTTTTTGTTGGCAAATATTTAATAGATAAATGGAGAATGCAATAAAATTACCAATGAAGGCTGTCTATGTTATTTAAATAACAAGAAAAATGCAACACGCCAATGAATCACAGATATTCGATTTAATCTGTGTTTCCCACTGACAGTTTCCAAGAAAAAGCACCAAGATAATGTGGATGAATGGTTTTTAAATGTCTGCATTTAGAAGAAAATAAAAATTCAAAGTGTTTTCAATCAGAATAATACTGAGTTTGCATTTAATGAAATATCCTTTCCGAGAAAGCTGAAGGTGGTGTAATTTGGGAGCTGGTAAATTGTGTAATGCAATTTCATCATCTGCTTGAGACATATAGCATTTAAATCCAACCAGCTCAAACCTGAACAGATTGCTTGTTCCCTTTCTTTTCAGTCAATGTTAAAATGTTAGTTGACCGAATAATGGAGTACATCACAAAAAGAGGTGCTCACATTACTCACTGACATTAAATAAATTAACAATAAGTTATGCTTTTTTTCTGCCTGGCCTGTTGCCAGTCATTGTCAGCTAACAGTTTGACCTTCCACCATTTCTCACATTTTGTCTGCAGTGCTTGTTTATATCAGAGCGTTTTACAGACTGCAAATTTCAGCTCTATCATTTCTTGGTGAATTGAGTAAATTAAAAACCTATTATAACTCTTATTCAGAAGTGAAGCTGAACCTGATCTGGCCATCTTGATTCTTTGAAAAATAAATTGAGAGGGCAGTTTTTGAAATTACATTAACATAAATTGTATTTATCGTCTACTGAGAGGCCGCCAGTGTTTTATTAATAGTGACATAGATGTTTAATTTTGTGGAACTTAACATTTATAACCCATTCAAATGTTCACATCTTTGCTAAACTCCTGAGGATGATAGTGTGAAAAAAAATTCATCTTAAGGGACTAAGAGAATATTTCATGAGAGTGGCTTGTATAACAAAGCTTTTGGAAGTAAATTTGTTAACCCTCATTACAGTGAATATTTGTTGTAATTAATTAATTAGTGTTTATCTAACATACCGTATCATGCAAATAACCATTGTGAAAGATGCCCGGAACACAGACAGAGATGGACTCAGAATGTCCCAAAACACACACGTTTTTATTTACAGTTTTTCCTGCACACAGCACAGTGCACCAAACAGTCCAAACTTACAGTCCATTTCTTCCTTTCCTTTGCCGACTCCACTCCTCTCGTGCAAGCCCTGTCCTCTGCCACTGGACTCCAGCTCCTTGAATGGAGTGAGGCGGCCCCTTTTATAATGCACCCGGATGTGATCCAGGTGCACCCTGATGATTTTCCTGTTGTACTTCCTGGTGTAGAGGAAGTGCTGCAGTCCAAGGCTCCGGGATCGTCCAAGAGCCCCCTGGCAGTGCCACGGCCCCCAACAGGACTGAGCTTCCAAGCTCCAGTCCCGTGGCCCCGATGCAAACCAGGGGGGCTGCCCTCTCGTGTCCCGGGGAAGGTATTGCCTTTCTCCTGGTCCTTCCGCTCTCCAGGCAGATCAAGGTCCCCGGTTGCCTGTCACACCATGCAGTATATACCTGTACAAGTTAACGTCTTTCTTTTTTATTTCACATCATTGCCTCTCAAAGTATTCAGAAACAATGAGAAGGGTAGCATTAAGCACACTGGTAAAAAGGACACTTTAACATTATGTTAAATGATTTAAAACATGCTGTAGTTCATTTTATCAATATACAGGTCCAATTCCATTGGACTTAAATAATAATTCTTTACAATAGGAATTTCATTATAATGGAATTTTAACATAGCACAGCCTTTTGGCACGTACAGTTATCAAAGCTGACTGCAGAATACTGAACTAATGGAAATGTCTATTTTCTTCTTGCTAGCACCAATGGCAGTGAGAAGTTCCAACTTGTTCTGAAAATTGCTTTAGTCACATAAACGACACTTAAACTGATCTCACTGAGTCTCCTATTCAATTATTCAGCAAGCTAAACACCGTCAGAACCACAGGGTGATGTTGAGAATGTTTAATCACATGACATACTGTAGTGTGTAACTGTAAATAAAAATACATACAAAAACTAATGAGTACTAGTATAAACATCAGGTAAATACAGTAGCATTTTAAATACAGCATGCTTCTATCACTAAGAGGTCAACTTACATATTACAAATATAACATTGGCTTTAACATTTCTTTGACTAAAGGTTACTCAAATAAAAAGCAACCATCTGTTCACAGGTTATAAATTAATCAAAACAGGTTTTGTGGTATGTGCTTAGGTAAATAAAGTAATTGTAATGAAGATGACTGGAACAAATGTATACAATACAAAAAACGTCCTGTAAAATTGAGCAAAATTATTAAAACTTAATATAAACAATTTGCAATTGAAGATGATTTTCCACACTAGAACACTCCCCCACCACAATAGAAAAACTAAATACCCCAAAATAAATATTGTGTAGCACTATCGATCGATATGACGGACCAAGGGTGTATAACAGTCAGTCAGTCATTCTCCAACCCGCTATATCCTAACACAGGGTCACGTGGGTCTGCTGGAGCCAATCCCAGCCAACACGGGGTGCAAGGCAGGAACAAATCCCGGGCAGGCCGCCAGCCCACCGCAGGGTGTATAACATGTGACAATAAATCTAAAGTAAACTGATTACAAAACACTTTTTATCGGTGCATAGTCTTGCTTTTTTGAGGAAAACAACACTGTTGTCTACCTACATATTATAGTTAAATTTGCAATATAATCAACAATTAACCTGAAGAGATTTCTGAAGTTTAAAAAAAAAAAAGAAGAAATCAAAAAAATTAAAAGACGCAAATTAACCAATGGGGCCAAGCCACAATTGAACTGAATGAAGTGGAGCTTCTTCTATAGCTGATGGTAATGTTGCTTTTCAGGTTGTGATAAGATGACAACAGGACAGTACTTTTGAGTGAGTAAAAGTAATTAGTAACTTTTTCTTTTTGTTGGTAGGCATTTATTTAACCCCACTGTATAATGAGACAGTGCTAATTTTAAGCTTTCATGCTAATGGAGAGTCAAGATTTTTAGCAGTTTTTAGCTCTGAATAATTCAGCTGTAAAATCATCTTTATATCATTACCAAATCCCCTAATTTGGTGATGTCTTTTAATTCGGAGTTCTGTGGCAGTCACCTTCAAGGACTGTATGTAACATAAACATTCAACAGTAAACAGCTCAAGTGAGCTAATATTAGCCCCTTTTATGAAAAAAAAATGAAATATTGTATCCTACAGGAAAGTACAGGTCACATAGTACTTCTGATATAACCATTAACCAATGGCATTGTCATTGAGCCCCTCTGACTTAGAAAATTTCTCAGGCAAAACTACTGTTAAATAAAAATGCCACAACACAGGTTCACATGTCATTTTGTGGTGGACTACATAAAATGATGGAAAAATTGCACACACATAATGCAGCTGGCCAGTTGGCACTTCCATTTCTTGTTGTATAATTGAATTAAATTCACTGTATTATATTTTCATGGTGAATAATAATGTTTGTTTTAACTTCAGCAAGTGATCACACAGTAAGAAAAAAATCTAGATGCAATGAGAGTCTCTAATCATATCATGGCACCCTAAATTATAATTACATCAAATTGTGAGGTGCCTAGTGATTCCTACCACTACCTAATACTTTATCATTGTCAGAGCACACAGAAGTAGTTTCCTCTGGACTCACAATAGGTTTTTGAAAGAGTAAAAAGGAATTCTCATTTACCACACTACATTGATTTAAGTTGATCCCAAAATCAATAGGCTTGGATTCAATTGCTGCATTTTGATCCCCAAGCCTCAATTCATACAAAAAAACAACTCAGAATCTAACTCTAAGATGAAATGGTTCGAGACCATGTTGTGCTTTCTGATCATTTTGCTAGTCATTTCTATTGGTCTGTTTTTATTGTATACGCTTGTTGAATTCAGAAGCACAAATTAGGATTTAGGAATAATTGAGACCGATATGTATTCTGAGCAGATAGCATCTTAATTCTGCATTGTTGCCTGGTTTGATCTTTAAAGCAAGTCAAGAGTTCTCTTTCTTCATTGAGGTTCCTCACATTTTATCTTAAGCATATGCTGTTTTGTGATGAGATTTGATTAGAAAAGATAAACTTTATTAATCCCATGGGGAAATTCCGATACATACAGCAACAGAAAGATAAAAAAAACAAGGATACAGACTCACAGGACAGATAATACAGCCAATCAATAAATCAATAAGTTAATAAATCTCTCTATTATAAAAAAAAATCTTGAAAGGCTTGGATTCGTGATTTTCTTGGAGACACTTTAACATCCTGTGAGACAAGGCAGCTGCTGTACAGGCTTTAAAATGATCAACGCATAGTGCGACAAGCAGAGCACACAGCTCAGCAGCAGCAAGCCAGCAGCTGATCCGACCGCATCTCCTTAGCATGCGTTCAGCCCCCCCCCCTTAACAACATGAGCGTATTGCGTGCCACTGAGGGGGTTGGGGGGGGCGGGTGGTGTTGTTGGCAAGTGAAGCTCATCAGGTGGAAGCATTGAATTTCCTCTGAGCAGAAAAGACTCTCACAGGCGCTTCTTAGCACACCATGGTGGAATGAGCCTGTGTCTAAAAGAGTTCCAAGAGAATGCCTCCTGGAGGGGTTGGAGGGTATTTTTCATAATGGCATCCAATTCTGCCACCATCCTCTTTTCCAGGGCTCACCCTGTAATGGTGCTGGCTTTCCTGATAAGTTTATTCAGGTTTTGTGCTTCTTTTGAGCTCAAGTTGCTTCCCCTGGAGACCGCAGCATAGAACGCCACACTGGCTACTATGGACTGGTAGAACATTTCAAGCAGTTTGCAGCAGACATCATGTCTGCCTCCTGAATGATGCCTGGTCTCAAAGACTTCTTAGCAGGCTGGATGTCCACCACCAGATCTTTTGTCTTGCTGATTTTCAGTTTCAGGTTGTTCTCCCTGCACCACAAGACAAAGTCCTCTGACTCATCTACATTATTAATGCAGCCTATGATGGACAAGTCATCTGAAACATTTTATAGGTGGCAAGCTCTGGTATTGTGGAGGGTAAACAGGAAGGGAGACAGGACATTTCCCTGAGGTGATCCAGTATTATACACAACCATTTTTGACACACAGTCCATGAGCCTCACAAACTGCTGTCTGTTGGTCAGGAAATACAATTAGTCACAAGCCAGACATTATTTTTTTTCCACTGCGTTTATTCCAATAATTAATGTAATCACTCATTATGCTTTCCTCTCTTGGTTTCTGTTTGGCATGTGGAGCTCACAGTGATGAAAATGTGTTGACCAGGACCATAGGTTCTATCATAGTATCTAACACTTTTCAGACATTTTGATTCAATTTATGTATTTATTCTTTTTTTTGCTTGCGGGCTGTTTAAATTTGGCCAACAGGAGATAAAGTTCTTGCTATGACTTTATGTTTCCTGAGATTTAAGGTGCTCAGGTGGCAACAGAATAACATTGACCATATGTGTTATTACTAGAACAGAGAGGAAGATGTCTTAGGCAGTGACTGGACTAAGTAGGAAAAGAAAAGCAGTAGCACAAGAGAAACAAAAATAGGGAAAATAAGGGCAGGCTGAAGATGAGTGAAGAGAAGAGAAGCCAAAGGCTGGATTGGCATGAAATCGGGAAGCAGAGTACTGTGTTAGTTGTTTTTACATTGTTTATTAGATTTTGGCATCACTTTTGCTGCCCTATTATGCAGTCCTTCTACAGTGACATGGTAAATGTGGGAGCTGGCAGGCACTCCTATCAATCATAAATCTGCTGCAATATGCTGGCATAGAGATATTAATTGATTTAAGCAGCACAATCCAAACCTCAGAGAAAATTATTATATTGTTTAAAGCAAAAAAAGCTATAAATAAACATCCTATTAACCTTCTTTCTTAAAGTCTTCATTCTTT
This sequence comes from Erpetoichthys calabaricus, assembly GCF_900747795.2. NCBI lineage: Eukaryota > Metazoa > Chordata > Cladistia > Polypteriformes > Polypteridae > Erpetoichthys > Erpetoichthys calabaricus. The sequence continues at coordinate 402,375 of NC_041404.2, read as the reverse complement.
TGGTGTGGAAAAGGTTGTAGTACCCGCAATTTAACGGATTCTAAAGACACTGTTTAACAAACACTGAGAGAAAAAGATACCTAACATTTTTCTGATAGCTTTCAGCATAAATCAAGGGCACACCATGTGGACATTTGTGATATTGCTGTGATTCTACATTCCAAAAGTAGTATTTAACACAGATTTAAGGTCTGCTGTCTTACCAGATGAAATTATAATTTTTGTATGAACTTACCTTCTTCTATTAAAAACGTGATATTGCAAACTGTTTTTTTTTTTTTGAAAAGGAATAAAAAGTCTAATTAGGCTAAACAGTAAGAGATCGCAAAAGGGCCTGGAGAATTGTTTAGTGGTTCCTTATCTAATTTATTTCTGTAACTCTTCTGTTTGCTGGCATGAATAACCGGTAATAGCAATTTAAAGTAGAAGTTTCATTGTATTATATTGTTTTTCAGGAGCTTATTTTGTGACATTCCATCACTCAGCTTTAGAATGTAAGTGTGAAAAGGGGATTTTAACGCTAAATTGTGTTACTTCTTTGATAAGATTTAAAAAAGACAGAAACACAGAATTATACAAAAATACCAGCTGACTGAGTTTGTATAATACGAGGGATGTTCAAAAAGTTTCTGCACTTTTCATTGGAAACGGTGAAGGCGGGAAGGAGTAGTAATTGGGCATTAAAAAGTTGGTACGACGCTGGGAAAATTGCATCATAAAAGAAAGTGACTATGTAGAAAAGTGATGTATTTGTTTTTGAAATTCTTAATAAATAGAGTTTAAAAAAGTGTTGAAACCTTTTGAACGCCCTCCATATCTAATCAATTATGGTGCAGAAATGTGTATTTGCTCAAACTGTGGATCAGTATTACAACAGATTATTAACTTTTGCTTCTTCACTGTGATTATATTTAGAATTAATATTTTAACATGGTGGTTTGCTTTAATGAAATTTATCTTAAAGGGTCCTGGATTTTATAATGGCTGCTGTCTTCACTTGATTGGAGTGTTGTGCATGCTTCCTGCTTAGCTTCTTGTTCAAAGAGCCTTTACGTTTACCAGTTTCTACATTTGATAATACGAATGACAACACAGGAACAGAGATAAGTGCTCCTACAGCAACCCTCTACAGCCTATTGATGCAATGGAGGCTAGAATATGTAAAATAGTTTGTTTATTGACTAGAATAAGCACAAGGGGGGGATGAACACAGGGAGAATACAGAACTAATAAATAAAGTACAAAATAACAAGCTTGTAGGGTCTCTAGGACTGCCTTCTGAAGTGTTAACTTCAGGTGTTGTGGTAGAATGGATTTTCCATTTTCCTACCTAAAAGCAGCACAAAACACCCCTTCTATCCACTTTTATCCCCTTCTGTCTCTCTGGCTGTCTTCTTCACCGTTGTCCATGGCATTAAGCCCTTTCCTTAACTCACCTTTTGATGACATTGCAAGTCATGAGATTTCGGCCTCATGATCCAAAACAACAGGTTGAGCCACAACCAAAATGGCCACTACATCAAGATCATGACACCAAAATGGTGACATGAAGTGAAACAGAAATAACAATAAAGTTTTGTAACAAACTGAGAGAATATTTGGAGGAAATGAAGTCTCAAAATATGGGATCCATATTTTATTATTTCTGCTTTTGATATTGAGAGATTTTTAAAGCATCTAGTATATACAAAATCATTTTAAATTGTACTTCAAATTTCTGCATCATTATAATTTTACCTTTTTGTTGCTGAAAGTTCAATAGTGGTATGTGGAGCAGATAATCCTTTCTAGTGGCTTTCTGAACTTTTGACCCACAATAGGCAGTTTAAAAAAATGGTTTGATGCGCTGTGATGTGATATCTTGCAGTTACGATGGAACTGAATGGGAAAAAATGTAAATGCTGTTTCACCTTTTTAAGATTTATTTTATTAGAAAAATAGAGTATATGCACAGTAGAGGGTGTATAGTGTCTTTTCTGATAATCTAACATAATCCACAATCACAGACAAATATTTTTAGCCAAGGCTGTGCATGTAACAATGTCCCTGAAGTTACATCCAAACTAACCATGAAATTTAAAAACACAGAAATAGTGGTGGGCACTTATTAATATCCAATATTAAAATGTAACAAATGCTGTCCCATAAACTGACCCTACTTCCATTTTGATCTGCTGTCCATCAAATGTCTGTGCATGTCACTGCCTTGAGTATGTGTGAAAAAAATCTCCTAGTGTCGGCCATTGCTGGATACCTAAATTACTATAGAAGACTAAGATGCCTATTTTGAAACATATCTTTATGTGATACAATTGAAGTCACTTGACCATATATGTGTATGAATGAACATGTAGGGGAGTGAACGAAACAGATAAACATAACCCCACTGTTGCCTAGCTTAGTCAGGAACAGCTGAGCCCCAGGCAGTTTCCAAGTACAATTACCTAGCAGCCTCTGGGATCAGCAATCATTTGATGCTATTGAAAGAAGTGACTTACACATCAGTATTCCAGCTCCGCTAGATCTACAGTGGAATTTAAAATAGAACATCTGTCCCACTCATTCTTTCTCCAGTTTGAAGGAGGGTCTCCTGCAGAAAAGAAATGACTGCCTTAAGATTATTGACATGAGTAAGCACTTTATTTCATTTACTTAGCATTCCCAGGTGAACTTCAATGAAGAATAGATATTTTCTGCCATACAATTTGAGGCTTTGTAAGTACCTTTTTATGTAATTAGGAAAAGGAATGGTAAAAAATATTATGTTATCAAAGCCAGTGTTCTTCAAAGTAGGAATGATGAAATGAAAGAAAAAAAATTAGTATTAAATTAAAATAATGATGAATTCACACACCTCATACTACTTTCCTGCCACCACGGAGAAGATGGAGAAAAAAATAAAATAAGTCAATTTATTATAATTAACTTTCCCTAGAATTCTAATTCAGATCTTCTCATTTATAACATGTTCATCATTATGTCACAGGTCACGAAGCATCACAGGTCACGAAACATCTAGGATCACAGTGAGCAAATGTGCAAAACTGTGTCATGGAAACTAGAAACACAAAATGGTAGCATTTTCAAAATGCTCCCATAGGCTCATCTGATCAACACTGGGCACAAGGCAGGATTTAGCTCTGAATGCTGTGCCAGTCCATTACAGTGCATAGGCACCCACATTCAAATACACTGAACAAAACAAGCTGTCGCAGGTGGCTGGGTGCGGCCCGCAATCAGCCACCTATTTAAGGAGCCGCCGCCCTGCAATCAAGGCTGGAGTCGGGTAGGAGGTGGACAAGGCCGGTGCAGAGGGGGCGAGGAGAGGCCCTGTGTGGAGAGGAAGAGAAGGCTGAAGGGGCCAGGATTGTGAAGAGACTGTGGGGGGATTTGGTGTGGTGCACTTAAGGACTTTGTATATAGTAGGGAAGTGTAAAATAAACGTGTGGTGATGGACTGGAACGTGTCTGCCTGTCTGTGTCTGGGGAGCACCCTTTCACAGTGGCGTAGTCGGCAGGATGCTGCACCTGGTTCAAGGTGCGGACCTGCATATCCGAAAATGTTTGTGAAAGGCCCGGCACAGCAGACAACCTCACCCACGTGCCGCAGGGGCGGCGTGCACCCAACCCCGCAGGGAAACACGGTATCACAGACTAGTGGAGGTCCGTGCTTGGACTTTGTGTTTCAGGGGCAGCTCACCGACGCTGTGGCCAAGAAGGAGGCTGCCGAGAAGGAGAGGTTGCAGCTGGGGAAGCCGCAGCAGCAGTGGAGCTGCCTGGAGAGTCGCTCTCCGGTGAGAGAGGGGAGCGAGATGGCCGGCCAGAAGTCCCTCCTCGTAACAGGCACGGGATTGGATAGAGTGTACTGTCCTCTTGCCAGCGATTGGTCGGAGGCGAGAGCAGTGAATGTCCGTCCCGTGCTCCAAAGAAACCCGAGTGGGCCGCAGGGAAGGGCCCATAGAGAGCAGTCGGTAAGCGGAACTACTGGCAAGGTAAGCCCACCGCCGGCTGCTTCTCTCTCCTTGGCAGTGATTTTGCAGGAGCTGAAAAAACAGCTGCGCCTTGTGCTGTTGCCGCCGGCTGAGCGATGTGCCCTCTGGGCGGAGATGCTGGAGTCAGGAGGGATGGCAGTGGCGTCGGATCGAGAGCCGCAGGCAAGAGAGGATCGGCGCGCTGCAGGAGCTCCTGGACGGAGAGGCACAGCGGGGAAGGTAAGGGAGACCGACCCCATGAAGCTCCGGACGCCAGCGGGGCTGGGTCTGCCCTCTTACAATGGGCAGATCCGAACCGTCGCGGCGTCCCAAAGTAAACGGAGGAAGCAGCTTGGGGAAGCCAGTTCCTCCGATATGGGAGGACGTGCTGCGGAGTGCGCACGTACTTCAAAGGGCCGTCCTCTGCAGATGCAGAGGAGAAACCCGCAGCTGGAGAGGTGGAAACGGAGCGTGATCCCACTGGTGGTCCCGTGGCGGGGAGCACGGACTTCTCGGGCTGGGAGGCTGAAAAAGAGAGCATCGGGGTGCCGATCGGAGCGGAGAGTGTTGGCCCAACTGAGAAGATGAGCCGAGGGGCTGCGTCAGGGCAACGTCCCCGCCCCTTGTTTTTCTGTTTTCTTTGGAGGATCGGGCCCTAGGCTACAGTGTGTCGGCTTGCCGCCGAGGGGTTCTCGTCCTCGCGGAACGGTCCGCTGGTCCCTGGAGGTCTCAGCTAGCGTGGGAGTCATGTCGCAGGTGGCTGGGTGCGGCCCGCAATCAGCCACCTATTTAAGGAGCCACCGCCCTGCAATCAAGGCTGGAGTCGGGTAGGAGGTGGACAAGGCCGGTGCAGAGGGGGCGAGGAGAGGCCCTGTGTGGAGAGGAAGAGAAGGCTGAAGGAGCCAGGATTGTGAAGAGACTGTGGGGGGGATTTGGTGTGGTGCACTTAAGGACTTTGTATATAGTAGGGAAGTGTAAAATAAACGTGTGGTGATGGACTGGAACGTGTCTGCCTGTCTGTGTCCGGGGAGCACCCTTTCACAAAGCATAACAGGTAAATTCCACATAGATAGTCAATTAGATGTTAATCAAGTCTGAATTCCTTTGGTTGACAGACAGAAGCACTAAACACTATGCCACTGCATAACCTCATTTTAAGACATTATTTTTTAAGATATAACACAGATATATGGATTTCTGAATAAAGGGTGCACTCTACGCAACACCTGTTACTTTTTTGTTCATGCAATACTACTTGTTTCATGAACGCATTCATACAAATACATATGCAAAATAACAATGCATTTTGGGGAGAAAAAACAATACAGTAACATCTCCGTTAATGAGGTAGATGTGTTCTGGTATTTTAGCTCATTATAGGACACTTTGATATCCTAGTTACTAATTTAACTTAGAAGGAATATGGATATAATTTGTAACCATCCCAGCTGGACAGGGTAGGGTGATTTGTGCAGTTGTCCTATGGCTCATTCTCTCTGCTGTCTCCTTACTCGACTGCCCTACAATGTCACTTCTGGGCATGGCCACTGACAACATCCTCCATGCAGCTTCATGGGATTTGTTCACAGCCTAGACATTCACATCACTGTTTCCACCTCGCACTTCAGTTAGGTGCAGATGCATCACCATCTACCTCACTTTCCCTAAATCTGTGAGTTGATCAAAGCCATGATACTTAAGAAGCCTCTGTAGTGGCCATAAACCCAGACTATTTGGCTTTAGCAGCAGAGAGGCATTGGAGAAATGTTTAGAGATAAGTACCCCTTATCTGTGCCCTCTCATCCACACTCTGCACAGGCTCTTTTCAGGACTGGGTGCTGACCTCAATGATTCTGCTACGTGAATTATTATTCCACTTGTACCCTCTTTACTATCTGCATTTTAGTTTCTAAAGATGTTACTTTCCATTTTTAAATGTGCAAATTATATTTAATACTTAATAAAATAATAATAATTCTTAGTATTAAAATAATAAAAAAATCAGTATTCATGAAATAACTAAGAACTCACATACAATATATACAGTCTACAGCACAACATTATCAATGATAGACAACAACTAGCACAGTGCTCTAGCAGGCTGCTTCTTGAATTTGCTGATGCTCCTCAGAATTTTTTTAGCAGAGTTCCTTACAATGGAGCTTCATTCTCAGGGGATTTGTTAACCAAGGTATTACTGCATTTGCACATTACACAACTGAATGAATTATTATCTTTCTGAAACAAAGTACATCACATGAAACATAGCCACGTCTGTGAAATCATTTAAAAAAATGAACTATGAATTAATTTGAAAATTTTGTAAAATTAATAATTTTTTAAGCAGAACATAGTAAGTCTGGATAGTTTAACTTTTTCAGTGAGGGTATAAAAGTATATCTAGAAAGGCAGTAAATGTCAGAAAATTATTGCACACATTTCAATACACAGACAACTTTACATGGAGTACATGTAATCATTTAACGCTTTGATCATCAGCATCCAACTTCACATTGAGACAGAGACACTTTCACGTCCCGTGAGACGGTCAAGTCACGTCATACTTACAACCTCTGTAAGCAAGTCCCGTGATACACATGCAGAGCAGGTTAGAGATAATGAAAGTAAGAAAATTCAAAAGTCTCAAAAAAAGGAGAGTAAAGATCAAATTACCGCAAACCAACGGAAAATATTACTTGGTGAAAAAACAGAACAGCGAAAAGAGATAGAAAAGTGTTTGAGGATGTCCTGAGGGAGAAGAGAGATGAAATGAAGATCACGTGGTACGGCAGCAGCAACAATCCAGCAGCTGATCGAGCAAAGAGGAGGTAAAAAAAAAACTGTGCTTTTAAGAGGGGTTTCAGAGGAGTGGCCGCGTCTCCTTGGGGTCGTTCAGCCACCCCCTTCACAACGGCGCGTAGCGGTGGCAGGGGGGGAAGGGGTTGGCGAGCAAAGCGAGCAGGGGCACGAAGCCCCCTAGTTTTTACAAAATGTTAAAAGAAATGGAAATTGATGAGCTGCTTTGGGATGAATGGACTGTCCTTGACTAAAAGGAGGTTTCTTGTGTTTTATGTGATTATTTTATCATCCTTTTGCAAGATGTTACAGGATTATTTTGTGAAGCTTATTGTGACCTCAATAGAAAATGGTCAATTTTAAAGGAGGAAAACTCCAGAAAATAAGTAATAATTTTATGAGGCAAATCAATAAACAGCTTGGGGTCAGATAAAAAATGTACATGTTAGAGGAAAGCAAATAAAATACATTATAAAATTTTGTAAAATTTAAATAATAACTTGAAAAAAATAATGATATGGAAATAATCATCAAGGTTTTAAAACATGTTTGTGACAGAACATCACTATTTCAGACTAAATTTTCTGGCAAAACACAAGAAAAAATCAAGACTTAATTATTTACTTTCATCATTTAGTTTTTATTGCTAATAATGGACAAACAGACATGTTAGAGACAAATTCCATGGAAAAGGCATTTTTATGCAACCTTACATACTTAATAAATAAAATCATCAATTGTACCCTAATGGTAAAGCGGCCTTCTTACAACAATGATTTTTTTAGGGTGACAGCTGCTTAATTAGTTCATTAGTTCATGTCAGACAAAATGTAGATCACTTCATATTGACCTGAGAGAAATGCAAGTGCATTGATTCTAAGACGTCCTTTGGTTTTATGTTAAAAGACTGCTCTCTTTATCTCACCATTGTTTGTGTTTTTGTGAAAAATGTATCAAACTGTTTGTCCGCTTTGTCTCAAAGCTCAATTTTTCCCCAATAGCCAAAAATACAATAGAATTATTTTTTAAGTAAACAATCTTGTTCATTCTTCTGTATTTAAAGTATTTAACTTCTGAATGATTGAGTTTAAAGTAGGAGAAATTGACAGGATCAGAGACTAACTATACTTTTAACCTTTTTGTCTTTCACTTATTTTAGATGTTAATTTTTTTGACCTCATGACCCCAAACTGGACAAAAGGGTTTGAAAAATGTTAGATAGATGGGCTACTTCATTGAGTACTGTTTAAAACTGGAGTTATTGTTTACATATTGTTCATAATACTTACAATTTATAGATATTAGAAAAGAAATAAGTTGAATGCCTGATTTAATTAGAGCACATATACTAGACAAAAACCGGTATTCTTTCCACAAGGTAAATTTCTTTTCATAGTTCCTCCCTGCATAAGACTACATTTATGAACAAGCTGGTTTAGTGTAAAATCCATTCCAATGAAATACTTTCTGAACACGGAGAACTCTGGACATGTGGAACAGGTTTGCAAATTGTGTATTTAAAATTATAATCTGGGTAACTTCAAATCCAGATTATTTTAAATTTAAGCAAATGGGCTGAGCTACAGGCATATTTTAAAATAAACAGTAATATCCATAATAGGGTATTGAACTGCCAATTGTCAGAACTGTTCCAACACCCCTTGGCATAATTTCTTCTTCAAGTGTCTAGAATTCTATTGAAGAAGGTGACTCAACTTGTTAGAACATTCATCATTTGCTGTTTTGATGATGGTTTCAAAAAAGGCTTTTAGATGTTCATCCAGAATCTCCTGCAAATCATTCAGTTTAGATATTTTGACTGGGGAGGCCATGATACTGAATAAGGTCTATTTTATAGGCATGTTCTTCAGATCCTTCAGTATTAATGATGAGTGAAATGATTTGCATAACTTGAATTAGCGATGAAAGACTTTTGCTTTATACAAAAATTGGAAAATCAGAAAAATTCATGCCATTGAAACAGGAAAATGAAATTTATTCCCTGTCTAGAAGCATTTTACTGTGCTAATTCTGCATGTATCTGCCAATCATTTAACATTTAAATAAAGTTTTATAGTGAAATAAAATCATCAGAATCATTTCCTGTCATATGTAGGTACGTTGTTAGTCATAAAATGTGTGTTGTGGTTGTTCAGGTAGTACAATGCCCAATTTTCCAATATAATGATTGTGTTTCATTAACACTAGAATTACCAAAGCCTACGAAAAAACTAGTAAACCCGGCCCACCTTAAATCCGTTCGCACCTCTCCATTGAGCCTCTTTTGTGTTGTAAATCTGTTGACCAACACAAGCAGCAAGCAGCCTGCTATACCATCCCTCCCACTGCCACAGAAAGGCCAAGAAGTTCTCCCAGTTCCAGCCCTGATTATCAGGGAGTGAGGTAGTACCTAGAGCTGTATATAGTTAAAAAATATATCATTATTTGGAACACATGCATATCATGTGTGTTCTGTATCTACAAAGATCTATGTAAGTGTAGGATGACAGGAAAGGCAAGAAGTGTTGAACACATACCTAAAAGACAAACTTTTTTCATGTTATATTATGTATAATGTGTGAAGACTGAAGTCCAAATATCAAATAAGCACTTTCACAAAAGGTACAAATATAACAGAACAAGCGCGCTTTTATTCAAGACTATAACCGAAGAAAAAGAAATTGAGTTAGTGTGGTACATTGTCGTGACTTCTTTGGTAGTACAGTTATAGGAACTGCTGTCTCCTATTCAAAAGGTCGCGGGTTCAAGCCTTCCCGCGTTGGAAAATAAATGTTTGGAGTAATGAGCTGCTCTTATTGTTACTATTATACAATAAAAACATAATTTGATTTGAGTCTGTAACAGACGGTGTAAATGTCAAAAAGAGAACAGAAGTCCTCCCCACAAGAACTGTCCACTCACATATAAGAACAATGCAGCTGCACCAGGTGTAAAGGTGAAAGATGGCTCCGTTTGGATGCAGGAAGAGGTCTGGCATTTCTTGTGGGGAGGACTTCTGTTCTCTTTCTCTGATGTAGAAACCTCATCCTCATCTGAGTTCACCTCTGTTATAGCACGTCTTTATTTGAAAACAGCAGTGTCAGATCGGGGTGAGTGTGCATGCGACTGAGAGAATAAAACTGAATAAAAAAAAAAACGCTAACCTTTACAAGCACCATACATTTACACCAGCTGTTACAGACTCAAATCAAATGTATGTTTTTATTGAATAATAGCAACAATAAGAGCAGCTCACTATTCAAAATGTTTATTTTGGGACACGGGACGGCTCGAACCTGATACTTTTTGAACAGGAGCTAGAAGTTCTTATCGCTGTACTACCAAAGAAGTCATGACAACAAGCCACACTAACCCGATTTCTTTTTCATTGGTTATAGTCTTGAATAAAAGCACATTTGTTCTGTTATATTTGTACCTTTTGTGCAAAGTGTTTATTTGATATTTGGACTTCAGTCTTCACACATTATACACTTCATGTCTACATTTTGTCGTTAGTACTAAAACATGTCTTTTAGATATGTGTTCAACATTTCTTGCATTTCCAGTCATCCTACACTTACGTAGATCTTTGTTGACACAGAACACACATGAAGTGCATGTGTTCCAAATAATACATTTTTTAGGCTATACAGCTCTAGGTACTACCTCACTCCCTGATAAACAAGCCTTGAGCTGGTAGAGATTTTTGCCATTTCTGTGGCAGTGGGAGGATGGGATAGCAGGCTGCTTGGGCTTATCGATACATTTACAACATAAAAGATGCTGACGGAAAGGTGCAAAGGGATTTAAGGTGGGCCGGATTTACAGGGTTTTTCGTAGGCTTTGGTAATTCTAGTGTTAAGGCGTATTCTTTATTTGGCTCAACAAGGAACATTTCAAGTTATTTCTTGAAATTGTTTTGTTTTTGAAGAAGTTTGTTTTGTTTAATATCTTATTTTATTATGTTTAGGAAACCATTGTCAAGACACAATGGATGGTTGTTATGGGCATGTCTTCTGACTCTACGTACCATGACAATAGTTATAAAACATTTGATAAGCTGGATGTGACAGCATCCAAGCTTGCAGATATTTACAAGCCTACTTGTTGGTGTGTGCTTTCTTTTTAATTTACCTCTTGCTTAAAGAACATTGTGCTTAGATACTTTAACAATAACTTTCAATTGCTGTTTTGGGTTTATAGGTACTGAACTTTGGCATACATTTGACTTTGTTTCTTGTGGTTATTTGCCTTAAAAATCTGCCTTGGTTTTTGAGAGGCATATTTTGGAAGGCATATCAGTCTTATTTCTTACTAGCTATATTACCCAGCTTTCGCCCAGGAAATTTCCTAAGGCAATGGGCATCAGTTGTAGTGTCAACAATTAATCAGGTTTATCAGATGTACTATCTAACTACTTAAGTGTTTTCTGTATGTGATGTTTGTAAGTTTTGTTACCACAGGCTAATATGATTAGCATGCAGTGTGTAGTAGCTACTTGGAGTAGACCCCCTCTAGCTTTGGTGTAAGAGCAGTATTGTCACAGAAGGGTTCTGAACTGATGATATTTACAAGGGCTTTTGCTTTTCCAGGAAGTTTTCTTTTGTGGACCAGAATTATAATGTAATTATAATGTGAATGTACATTGTTAGCCATCAAATTGGCTCTTAAAGAATGGAGACACTGGCTGGAGGGTGCTCAGTTTCCATGTATGATTTTTTCCTGACAATAAAAATCTCTGTTATCTGCAGTAAGCTAAATGCTTTATTGTTTGTTGAACACAATGAGCATTAAATTTTTCAGCAAATTTAATTTTGTGATCTCTTATTGACCAGAAAGCAACAATGAGAAAACTGAAGCTCTATCTTGAAAATATTGCCCAGGTGAACTTATAGAAATACCCAAAACAATTGTATCACTGGAACCGCTGCTTCTGCTATATCCATTAACCCATGTGAATTAATTTAACAAATTTCCCCATCTACAGCATCATCCCTCTGTAATTATTTGTACCGGTAGAATTATGTTCAGATGTGTTAATTTGGGGTCATTAAACATACTCTGGAACTTCCACAGAGATATTACTGGCGGTCTAATATGTATCACATAGATAGATAGATAGATAGATAGATAGATAGATAGATAGATAGATAGATAGATAGATAGATAGATAGATAGATAGATAGATAGATAGATAGATAGATAGATAGATAGATAGATAGATAGATAGATAGATAGATAGATAGATAGATACTTTATTAATCCCAAGGGGAAATTCACATACTCCAGCAGCAGCATACTGATAAAGAAAATATTAAATTAAAGAGTGATAACATTGCAGGTATACAGACAGTAACTTTGTATAATGTTAATGTTTACCCCCCCCCCCTCCCCCCGGGTGGAATTGAAGAGTCGCATAGTGTGGGGGAGGAACGATCTCCTCAGTCTGTCAGTGGAGCAGTAAAGTGACTGCAGTCTGTTGCTGAAGCTGCTCCTCTGTCTGGAGATGATACTGTTTAGTGGATGTAGTGGATTCTCCATGATTGACAGGAGCCTGCTGAGCTCCCCTGTCGCTCTGCCACAGATGTCAAACTGTCTAGCTCCATGCCTATAATAGAGCCTGCCTTCCTCACCAGTTTGTCCAGGCGTGAGGCGTCCTTCTTCTTTATGCTGCCTCCCCAGCACACCACCGCATAGAAGAAGCCGGCTATATTTCCTTAGAAGACTAGCATCCTTCAACATCTGCAATAAGATGCTGCAGATGTTCTATCAGACGGTTGTGGCGAGCGCCCTCTTCTACGCGATGGTGTGCTGGGGAGGCAGCATTAAGAAGAAGGACGCCTCACGCCTGGACAAACTAGTGAGGAAGGCAGGCTCTATTGTAGACATGGAGCTGGACAGTTTGACATCTGTGGTGGAGCGACAAGCGCTCAGCAGGCTCCTATTAATTATGAAGAATCCACTGCATCCACTAAACAGTATCATCTCCAGACAGAGGAGCAGTTTCAGCAACAGACTGCTCTCACTGTCCTGCTCCACTGACAGACTGAGGAGATCGTTCCTCCCCCAAACTATGCAATTCATCAATTCCACCCCTTTAGTAAACGTTAACATTAAACAAAGTTATTGTCTATTTTTACCTGCATTTTTATTACTCTTTAATTTAATATTGTTTTTTGTATCAGTCTGCTGCTGCTGGAGTATGTGAATTTCCCCTTGGGATTAATAAAGTATCTATCTATCTATCTAAGATGGCACTTGCCACAACCGTCTGGTAGAACATCTGCAGCATCTTATGGCAGATGTTGAAGGACGCCAGCCTTCTAAGGAAGTATAGTCGGCTCTGTCCTTTCTTACACAGAGCATCAGTATTGGCAGTCCAGTCCAATTTATCATCCAGCTGCACTCCCAGGTATTTATAGGTCTGCACCCTCTGCACACAGTCACCTCTGATGATCTCGGGGTCAATGAGGGGCCTGGGCCTCCTAAAATCCACCACCAGCTCCTTGGTTTTGCTGGTGTTCAGTTGTAGGTGGTTTGAGTCGCACCATTTAACAAAGTCCTTGATTAGGTTCCTGTACTCCTCCTCCTGCCCACTTCTGATGCAGCCCACAATAGCAGTGTCGTCAGTGAACTTTTGCACATGGCAGGACTCCGAGTTGTATTGGAAGTCCGATGTATATAGGCTGAACAGGACCGGAGAAAGTACAGTCCCCTGCGGTGCTCCTGTGTTGCTGACCTAAATGTCAGACCTGCAGTTCCCGAGACACACATACTGAGGTCTGTCTGTAAGATAGTCCACGATCCATGCTACCAGGTATGAATCTACTCCCATCTCCGTCAGCTTAACCGTAAGGAGCAGAGGTTGGATAGTGTTGAAGGCACTAGAGAAGTCTAGAAACATAATTCTTACAGCACCACTGCCTCTGTCCAAGTGGGAGAGGGATCAGTGTAGCATATAGATGATGGCATCCTCCCCTCCCACCTTCTCCTGGTATGCGAACTGCAGAGGGTTGAGGGCGTGGCGGAACTGTGGCCTCAGGTGGTGAAGCAGCAGCCTCTCCATGGTCTTTATCACATGTGACGTCAGAGCGACAGGCCGGAAGTCATTCAGCTCACCTGGACGTGATACCTAAATTAGACAAAAACATTGTCAGAAGCTACATACTGGCATGTGAGGTGGGTAGGAGATACACAGTAAATCTAATTCAGGAATTCAGATTAGATTGTTACATCCCATTGCCCCCACAAACAGACCATGAGTAGCAATAACCATGGATTTTGTTACTAATCTACCCTATTAGAACACTTTACCATTTACTTTAATAATAGTAGATCGATTCTCTAAAAGAGAGAGAATAATTTTTTGACCCATCTTAGATGGGTAGCAGAGCTAGTCAACATATAACTGCAATCATAAATGACACCAAAATCTGCTGCTACCATATCCCCATCCTACTCACCAGCCCCATGCTGTATCTTTAAGTTTATAGGGCCTCTCTACATACTGCCTTTCTTACATCACTGTTTCCTTCCTTACCAGCTATCATCACCTTCTAATCTTCTTTTCTCTTCATTCTTAATAGACCCAAATGTAGCTGGCCATAAGCAACACTAGTTGAGGGAGGTATACACCCATGTTTTCTAACATTTATCCCTGAGCCTTGCATCGGTATCCTCGGGTATCTCAATCTCTCTCTCGCTGTATGAGTACCCTCAGTGTTCCTGCCATGCCTCTTCTCAGTATCTTCAAGTGTCTCAACCCCTGTTGCCCTACTTATACCCTCAGTACTCCTCATATGCTTTTTCTTGGTATCCTAGTGTTACAACCTCTATTACCTGGCACTTGTTCAGTCGATCGCCTTCTGGAAAAGCCTACATCTTAGACTTTGTCATTTCAAGGTGCTTTGCTCAGCTCTTGTCTTTAATGACTACCACAAATGGTGGATGGGCCCCCATTACCCACTGTTAAAGCATCATTAGTATACCTCCCATTTTTGATGGTGACTTAGGTTGTGGCTGTTTATTATTTAGTGACCTAGTGTTGCTAAGTATATAATTATTTGCTTTTTAGTCATCAAAATGCTCTGATTTAACTTTTTGTAAAAAAAAAAAAATTGTCACAATTTGGAATTGAGCTTCACGCCCCTAAAGTATTGTGTCATCATCCGTACCACTGAGGCATTAAAGTCAAAATGACCAATCAGATTGCTTGGAGGGACCAGACACACATACAATAATATTTTATTGCATATAAGATACTTGACTCTGGTATGTAAACCAACTTAGAATTTTAAGGTAGTGACCACTCTTGAGATGTTTGATAGTTATAACTCTTTAAGTTTTGCCCCCTTGTTTTGGTCCTACCAGCGGCGTGTAAATTCTAGCCTTTCACTGCCATAGCTGTGTTTAGACATTTCAGACATTTTTTTTACTTTACTTTACCTCTGAGGAACACAATGAAACCATTGAGTGCAATACAATTATATGTACCTGTCTTAGCTACAGTATTTATGTGTTTAAGTTTATTGTAATAAGTTTTATTTGTGAAAGCTAACATTACAAAACCACTAGTACTATCCATATCAAACTAAAACTCCAGGTTCTGTCCTTTGTACTGAGAGTGAATGAATTTATTTGTTTCTGATTCTTGCCTACCAGTGGAACAGATGCTTGCTAGACATTTCTGTAAAAAAACAAAAATGAAATCTGAAAGTAAATGTAAATAACTGTCACATTATATATACTGTACTTCTATTGTTCTATAAAACATAGGTGAACCTCTTTTTTGTATGTGCAAGCAGAAACTATTAGCACCACTATTTTGTGTGACTAATATTGTCACAGGATAAATTACAGTGAGCCAATAAGAATATTAATAAAATAATGAATTAGTAAAGACAAGGTATATTTTATTATAAAACTCTTTGTTGTTCTGATACCTGTTATAAAACTACAATGGCTGATTTCATCACTGGAATTAATGTTCAGCTTCATGTGGAAGCATTAGATTTATGGCCTTTACAAGTAGGGCTGCATGGCTTTATTAAATGGCCACTACAGTCACCAGCTGCCTTGTCATTGGATTCAGGAGCTGAAATCCGTTTTAGTTACCCTTTTCACCCTCAATGGTTTAATAGAGAGCGCTTTCTTTAAAAGCTAGCTGTGAGCCACCATGCTATTAGCAAAAAGGGCTCCACCATGGGATTTTTACATTTTTTACAGAGTCGACACAACTGAAAAATAATTTTCGATTTTCTAGGAGTGAAAAAGGGCATGTTTGCTTTCTTTTATTATTTTGCCCACGTACTGTGCAAGTGTTACTCTTGCAAATACATTTTTCCCACCTATTCAGGCACCTTTTAAGGAATTTGATCACACTAAAAATTAACAAGGTAATCAAGTATCTTTAATTTGATCAAAAGGTTGAAAGCATAGGATGTAATTAAAACAACTGATGTTAATAAAAAATATTGTGAGCCTGGGAGGAGATTTTTTAAAACTTTTGAGCTAACCTGATCGCTTGGACTGGTAAGTATAATGCTTTT
Organism: Erpetoichthys calabaricus; assembly: GCF_900747795.2. Taxonomy (NCBI): domain Eukaryota; kingdom Metazoa; phylum Chordata; class Cladistia; order Polypteriformes; family Polypteridae; genus Erpetoichthys; species Erpetoichthys calabaricus. The sequence goes on along the minus strand of NC_041404.2, from coordinate 386,061 downwards.
ATTTTAATATACCTGTATACACTCAATTAGTTTGCTAAAGTGGAATTTACAATCTCTTGTATAGAGATTTCAGAATATAGCACAATGGAAATCATAGGTAAAGCTAGTATGGTGGCAACGTAGGCAGCACTGCTGACTCACAACTCCAAGAGAATGGGGTCAAATCTTGGCTTGGTCACTGTGTGGCTACCTGGGCTTGCTTCCCACATGTCAAAATTAGTGGTGGCTTTAAATTGGCTCAAGTTAAATGTGCATGCTTTTTAATAAGATGCCACCTAATCTGGAGTGATTTATACTGTATATCTTGTGCCCAATTTTACCAGCATGGGTGCTGGCCCACATGATGCAGACCAAGACTTATTGTATGCACATACTGTAAAAGGGCACATGGTCAACTTCTTCTCCATTCAAGGGCAAACAGAAATTGTGTTAAAGGTTTGTGTCATATCCAAATCCTTCATTGTAAATACCTTAGTCAGACCCAAAATTGTGCAACTTGCCAGATGTTCCCATGCTTGACACTTTCCATTTATTTTCTTCACCCAGTTTTTCAAATACAAAGTCAAAGGAAGAATTTTGAACCAGCTTACAATTTCCTCAGATACACAATGGATGATAATTAGGGTTGTGGCTCTCTCTGCATCTAAAGAGGTCCTCAAAATGTCGTTTTGGTGTTCAACACACCACATCAGTATCTCAAGTCTTCAGTCACCTTCATGTATGAAGTCTTGTACTGTTGAACGGATACATCAGTACAACTGCAAGATGTTTCACAAACAAAAGGGCACAGTTTGATCTGTCAAACTCCTTTGGTTAGCCAATAGCTAGGTTGTGGTAATATCCCAAGTATAGACAGCAGTGGAATTCAATCAATATTCAATAGTCACAGTGGATAACTTGATTCTGAATTATTATTCTTTCATTTACAATATACAGTATTGTGGAAAAGTCTTGTGCATCATAGATGCCTTAGATGTTATCACAAAAACCAGACACAACAGCCATAAAAAAGGTTTGGGGCAGCCACCCGTATAATATTCCCTGGCTGCAAAAAGGTAAATTTATAGCACTGATGTACTCAGAACGGAGTCCAAAACAGAACAGATGTGGTTAGCAGAATATGGCGGCTTTAAAGGCCAGAAAGGGAAGTGAAGTCATTAAGGGCAGAAGCGGAATTGTCCTGTTCCATCGGCTCTACACTGGAAGTGACGTCATCAGGGCCAGGCTTAATTTCCCAAGAACGGTCTGCAGGAAAAGCAAGATAAAAGGTCAGTGAACTCCGTCACCTCCTGGTCTGGCGTGGAATTACTCTCTTTTTAGACCCTTTAGCTGCCTCCCATGCGCACATGTGTCACAATATTTATGTTTTGTCTTCTTCATTAGTGTACAAGTAGAAAAGAACAAACTTCAGATTTCCAATCATTATTTTCCGAAGATTTAAATGTTATAAAATGTTTTTGTATTTCATTAAAGAAAGTAACACTTAAGCCATACACCACAATTCATATAATAACTTGGTTACTTTGTGTTTATACGGTCTTGTGCATGTTTAACAAAAGATAGCAAACGGTCGCTAATCATCAATGACATAATAAGATGATCAATTCCTTCTACTTTACTTCCAGTTTCAGTTATTCAGTTTGGTTCCCCACATTTAAAGGTGATGGTGTCAAAGGTGAAAGTTTAACTTTCCTCTCATTAATTCTTACATCCTTGGCAAGAGGGAGAATAGCAACAAGTTAAGTCATCTTGCATCAACAAGGTCTCCCACAAATAGACATTTCCAAGCAGACAGGAGTTTTGAAATGCACAGTCCAGGCTCTTCTGAAGAAGCACGAGGAAATAGGCAAGTTTGAGGACCAGAAATTTAGCACTGAGTGCTGGAAAACAAATGCAGCTGATTAGTGATACAACAAACTGACACCCCTTAGAAATTGGGAGAAGTCCTGCATTGCTCTCAGTGCTGAACTTACAGAAACTGTTAGAACCTAAGTACATCTCTTTACAGTCCAGAGATATCTAATCAGAAGTGGTCTTCATGGAAAAGGTTCTGCTAAAAAGCCATTCCTTCAAGTTGGAAACAAAGCCAAAACACAAAAAAAAAAACACAGACTGGGATGCTGAATGATTGCTGCCTATGCTTTGGATTGATGTGTCAAAAGTTTAAATTTTTGTCTCAAACAAGATGCAATTTACTCAAAGAAAAGCTGGAGAGCACAACATTGATGAGTGTCTGCAATCACTACCAGTGCACGACAGAGGTTACCTTGAGGTTTGGGGTTGCATTTCTTCAAATAGAGCTGGTGATCATGTCAGAATTAATGAAATTATTGATACTGAGAAGTACAAGCAGATTGTTATCCATCAAGCAATACAATCAGGAAGGAGCCTGATCGGTTCTAACTTCATTCTGTAATGACTCCAAACACACAGCCAAGGTTGTAAAGAACTATCTTCAGCAAAAAGAAGAAAAAGGAGCTCCACAACAGATGGTGTGGTCTCCACAGAGCTCTGATCTCAGCATTATCAAGGCCACCTGGAGAAACAAGTGAGACAGCCTAAGTGTGCAGAAGAACTGAGGCAAGTTCTCCAAGATGCTTACAACTCATGTTCTTAAAAAAATGCAATTGAACAAGGAAAGGCATGAGAGGTAAGCAGTTTGACGTGAGATTCTCCTGTTTGGTATTCTTGCTATTTTGATCATTGTCACTGCATCATCCAGGTCTTATAATTTATCACTTTTCAGCAGAAGGGAAGGAAATGAACCCTGGCCAAGCCGAAGAAAAACAGAGTTATGGCATTCAGGGCATTTACAGGTTTACTCATACTTAGCTGTCCTCCTCTGCTATTATCTGCACTTGAATATCCAAGTGGGTTAGTTCAAATATTAATTGGGATTTGCTTTTGCATACGTACAGTATTTACATCTTTTTAATTGTTTATTGTCTTCATGGTGTTGTACACAGTATTCAGTTAAGGGGTGGAGTGTTTGGGAAGGTATTCTGCAGCTAGGCGCTTGTAATTATCACTGAAAAGTTGTCTTGCGTTTCTCTATGTAATACAAATTGCTTTGATTAAGTGACACTATGACTGGATTTGTTTGTGTGTGGGTCAAAGTAAGGGATATGGGCTGTATGACCTAAACATAAATAAAGTGTTTGACTTAATAAGTCGATTGCACAATCTGTACTGTGAGCTGGGGGCTTGTTACACATATTTATGGAGATTCCAGTCTTAATTCTATTGATCAAAGCAAAATCATAAAAAGCACCTCTGTTAGTTAGTTAGTAGAAAAATTACTCAACTAGTCCTAATTCTCTTTCTGATTTCCTTTTAGAGTTTAATTTTGCCCTTTTCATATTTTGATGATCAATGCTTTGCTTTTGACCTTTCTTGTTTTAATGGTTTGCTTTGTTGAGGTCTGCAAATATTCTTAATCATCTCCCATTCAAAAACCTCACAATAATTCAGGGCTGCCACATCTCATGCTTAACATGTATATATTATTGTTAAGCTCATCTATAATTGAGGTGGCCTTGGTTGCAATTTCAATTGTTTTGGCTTTATTGTTGGCTGTCAACACAAAAAATATGACTTCACTCTCTCAGTTTCCTTTCTGTGTGGCAGAGTTCTGAAGGTCATGCTCAGACTTTTTATTTTCTACACTTCGCCATCACCTTAAAGAAATGCAGTCTGATTCCAGATATGATGCTGTACTTTTCAATTCAATCTAGGGATTTTGATTTCGATACAAATAAATCTTCCTTGTATGCAAAGAGTATTTAAAACAGTACTAATGTTAATAACTGATCCAGCATACTCTCCAGATGTCTCTCAATATATTCAGTTGATTCGAAGCAGCCTGCTAATTTTGGCATGATATCCTTAGTCCAAGGTAGTGGCTTTTGTTTAAAAACAGAATGCGGAAGAACAGAATCATCTTCATACTTACCGAAGTGATAACATACCAAGGAGCACCACACACTTTGGATTAATTGTAGAAGTGTAGCATGCTATTTCCTGTGGTTGTATTGAACGCACTTTTGTAGAAATTACAACAGTTGAGGTCTATCACTAGGGACAAGGGACCCACAGGATGCATGTTTTCAACTTTACAGTGGAGCACAGTAGTTAAAAACAATGAGTCAGACTGCACAAATAAGTCACTTAACCTGCTTGTGGTGCAGTAAGAAACAAGTGCTTTGTAACTGTGAACGTGTAAAGTGCTCTTTTATAATGATCACAAATGGGAAGGCAGTATGTACTTCAAAATAAACATTTTTGTTGAACATTGTAGCTGTGTATACACCACCATTATAATGACAGAGGCAAATTCCTATAACTGATATTTAACCAAAAGCAGCTAACTGGAAATTTAGGTTTAGAACAGGCTTTTCAGTTTGTGCAACAAAGACTGTAGATCATATATTGTAAACCTTGTTATTATTAGCTGTGTGAATCATTATTATAATAATATAAATATTTAAATAAATATTAAATATTTAGTTTTAGTAAATTTTGTGTGAAGCACATGACAGAATTCATAAAGATGATGCATTCATGTGCTTTGGGACAGACAGGAAATATGAGTTTCTATTGTGAATTCCTGCTACAATAAGGCTAAGGCTTGTTTAAAGTTCAAAGTGTCCTGTGTCACACATGTTCGAATAGGAGGAAGCTGAGTGGACCAAAAGATGGTAATTCCATGCCAGGCCAGGGGGTGGCGGGGTGCGCCAAATTTTCTTCTGTTTCCTCTGCAGACCAGATACGGAAAAAACTGCCTAATTTCTCTTCAAAGATGTCACTTCCGGTTCTGGCGCCTCGAAAGATGTCACTTTTGGTTCCATTGCCATCTTGAAACATCACTTCCGGGACCTGGTCTATAAAGACACCATTTTGCCTTGACAAATCAGTTCAGACTGAGAACTCGAACTGTGCACTTCAGTGCGACAACTAAAACCTTTTGCTGCCAGGTACAATATATGGGTGGCTGCCCCAAACCTTTCCGTGTGTCTGAGGCGGATTTATTTTACACTTGATATGTAGAGAGGGAAAAAATGTAAGTTCCACTAATCAAAGTGAATTAAAACAAATATTCCTTATATTTAAAGATTTACTTACAAGAATTTAAAAATATAACAAGAAAAACCGAGGCAGAAACAAAAATGAGCAAAAATAGGTTTAGACTAAAATGCAAACATATAAGAAAACAAATCCCATAAATCACAAGCCAGAAAACAGTGCCTTTAAATGAGAGCAGGGGATAAAATCCAGAAGCCAAAATAAAGAAGCACTGATGAAACTGTTGATCCCTTTTTTGCTTTGGTTTAAATACTGCTGGGGCCGATACTCCAGCTACCAAATTAGGTGGCCCTGCCTCTTGAGGTACCACAAACAGTAGGCAGGGCAGTTAACAAAAACCCCTATGCATATTCTTAAGTAGTGTTGATTGATGAAGTTCACCATTGCATGATTTCACAGTGAATATGCTGTGTTCACCAGTGTACTTGTTTGGTAAAGAATGTTCCAGAAATTTGCAATGTCGCCAGCTTAGATGAACATTTTTCCCAACACCCCACTAGGTTTTGCAAGGTCAGACTGATATAACAGAGCAGTAGAAGCCATGCACAGAACTTTTACACATGCATACTGTAAGATTGTTGATCAATCTGTGAGTTCACAACCTGATCAGGGCAGATTTGCACCCCACATGAGTTAAAGCATAATAAAACTTGCAGTGTTTTAATTTGAGAAATACATTAGGTAACTATAATGAAAATATTATGAGTACTGCCATTGGATATATATCACTGGCTGCACAGGACAACATGGGTAATTATGCATGCATAATTAGCCATGTGCCACAGCTATGAGTCATAACAAACCTTAAAAGCAGTCCTCTTCTTCCCCCACCTTGAGTCAGAAAACACAGGAGACTCTGTGAAATAATAATAATAATCATAATAATTAAAGATTCATTACTGTTTACAAGGCATTCCATTTTATTAATGGAAGACAAAAGTGCAAATATCTGCACAGATAGACCAGAAACAAAAAGACATTGCAGCTACTCCTGCAATATACAGCTGGGAAAATAAGTATTGAACGTGTCAACATTTTTCTCAGTAAATACAGGGCGAGTCAAAATTATGTTAACATTTGAATGGCGGAAACAATTTATTCACAAAACATACTTCATATGTGCAAGGTGATTTACAGGAATGTCTAAACCTGATCGCCATCATGTTCAACACATGTACCATATGTGGCACATAAATTGTCCACAAAAATTGTATATACAGTAAGTATATACATAGCAGTACCATTAGTGTTAACAAAATTTTGAGTCACCCTGTATATTTCTAATGGGGCTATTGACATGAAATTTTCACCAGTAACTACCCAAGTAGCCCACACATACCAAGAAATCAAAACAAATAAGTCCATAAATTATGTTACGTGTAATAAAGTGTAATAACAGGGAATAAGTTTGAACACGCTTACTGAAATGTAATATTTAGTTAATATTAATGTTAATATTTAGTAGAAAAGCTTTTGTTGGTAATGACAGCTTCAAGATGCTTCCTGTATGGAGAAACTAGTCGCATGCATTGCTCAGGTGTGATTTTGGCCCATTCTTCCACACAAACTGTCTTGAAATCTTATTGGTTCTGGAGGTGTCTTCTATGAACTCTGATTTTCAGTTCTTCATAGATTTTCAATTGGATTCAAGTTGGGTGATTGACTGGGCCATTCTAGCAGCTTTATTTTCTTTCTCTGAAACCAATTGAGGGTTTCCTTGGTTGTGTGTTTGGGATCATTGTCTTGCTAAAATGTGCATCCTCATTTCATTTTTAGCATCCTGGTACTGTAGATGGCAGCAGATTCTTATCAAGAATGTCCTGGTACATTTCTCCATTCATCCTTCCTTTAATTATATGAAGTCTGCCAGTATTTTGGGGTGATGTGCAGTGTCATTTCTCCTCCAAACATGGTGTGTGCAATGACATCCATAGAGTTCAATTTTGGTCTCATCTGACCAGACTATACTCTCCCATTATTTCATTGGCTTGTCCAATTGTTGTGCAGCAAACTTTAAATGAGCTTCAACATGCCTTTTCTTCAGCCGTGGAGTCTTGCGTGGTGAGTGTGCATAGAGGCCATGGCGATTGAGTACATTACTTACTGTTGTCTTTGAGACAAATGTACCTGCTAATTCCAGGTCTTTCTGAAGCTCTCCGCGAGTAGTCTTTGGCTCTTGGACAACTCTGATTATTATTCTTTTGACTCCTCTGTCAGGAATCTTGCAAGGAGCACCTGGTCGTGGCCGGTTTATGGTGAAATGATGTTCTTTCCACTTCTGAATTATGGCACAACAGTGCTCACTGGAACATTCAGAAGTTTAGAAATGAGTCTGTAAACAATGCCATCAGTATGTTTTGCAACAATAAGGCTGCGAAGGTCTTGAGAGAGCTCTTTGCTTTTACCCATCATGAGATGCTTCTTGTGTGACACCTTGGTAATGACAAACCTTTTTATAGGCCATCAATTAGAATTAAACCAACTGATAATTTGTACTGATGGGCGACAGGATTGCTTTCTAAATACTGTCAGATTTCAGCTGGTTTCTTGGCTTTCCATGCCTTTTTGCACCTCATTTTCCATCACTTATTCAATACTTTTTCCCTGTGTCATTCCACTATATTACACAACTTAATTTATGGACTTTTTTGTTTTTGATTTCTTTGTATGTGTGGACTGAGTTGTTACTGACATCTAGTGAAAATTTCATGTCAATAGCCCCATTACAAATATACAGTGCATCCGGAAAGTATTCACAGCGCATCACTTTTTCCACATTTTGTTATGTTACAGCCTTATTCCAAAATGGATTAAATTCATTTTTTTCCTCAGAATTCTACACATAACACCCCATAATGACAACGTGAAAAAAGTTTACTTGAGGTTCTTGCAAATTCATTAAAAATAAAAAAAAACTGAGAAATCAAATGTACATAAGTATTCACAGCCTTTGCTCAATACTTTGTCGATGCACCTTTGGCAGCAATTCCAGCCTCAAGTCTTTTTTGAATATGATGCCACAAGCTTGGCACACCTATCCTTGGCCAGTTTCGCCCATTCCTCTTTGCAGCACTTCTCAAGCTACATCAGGTTGGATGGGAAGCGTCGGTGCACAGCCATTTTAAGATCTCTCCAGAAATGTTCAATCGGATACAAGTCTGGGCTCTGACTGGGCCACTCAAAGACATTCACAGAGTTGTCCTGAAGCCTTTGATATCTTGGCTGTGTGCTTAGGGTCGTTGTCCTGCTGAGAGATGAACCATCGCCCCAGTCTGAGGTCAAGAGCGCTCTGGAGCAAGTTTTCATCCAGGATGTCTCTGTACATTGCTGCAGTCATCTTTCCCTTTATCCTGACTAGTCTCCCAGTCCCTGCCGCTGAAAAACATCCCCACAGCATGATGCGGCCACCACCATGCTTCACTGTAGGGATGGTATTGGCCTGGTGATGAGCGGTGCCAGGTTTCCTCCAAACGTGACACCTGGCATTCACACCAAAGAGTTCAATCTTTGTCTCATCAGACCAGAGAATTTTCTTTCTCATGGTCTGGGAGTCCTTCAGGTGCCTTTTGGCAAACTCCAGGCGGGCTGCCATGTGCCTTTTACTAAGGAGTGGCTTCCGTCTGGCCACTCTACCATACAGGCCTGATTGGTGGATTGCTGCAGAGATGGTTGTCCTTCTGGAAGGTTCTCCTCTCTCCACAGAGGACCTCTGGAGCTCTGACAGAGTGACCATTGGGTTCTTGGTCACCTCCCTGACTAAGGCCCTTCTCCCCCAAACACTCAGTTTAGATGGCCGGCCAGCTCTAGGAACAGTCCTGGTGGTTTCGAACTTCTTCCACTTACAGATGATGGAGACCACTCTGCTCATTGGGACCTTCACAGCAGCAGAAATTTTTCTGTAACCTTCCCCAGATTTGTGCCTTGAGACAATTCCTTTGACTTCATGCTTGGTTTGTGCTCTGACATGAACTGTCAACTGTATAGACAGGTGTGTGCCTTTCCAAATCATGTCCAATCAACTGAATTTACCACAGGTGGACTCCAATTAAGCTGCAGAAACATCTCAAGGATGATCAGGGGAAACAGGATGCACCTGAGCTCAATTTTGAGCTTCATGGCAAAGGCTGTGAATACTTATGTAAATGTGCTTTCTCAATTTTTTTATTTTTAATAAATTTGCAAAAATCTCAAGTAAACTTTTTTCACGTTGTCATTATGGGGTGTTGTGTGAAGAATTCTGAGGAAAAAAATAAATTTAATCCATTTTGGAATAAGGCTGTAACATAACAAAATGTGGAAAAAGTGATGCGCTGTGAATACTTTCCGGATGCACTGTATTTACTGAGAAAAACGTCACGTTCAACACGCTGTATACTGTACAAATATATGTGTGTGTGTATATATATTGTGAGAGCTAGCCCGAACACCATCAGAGAGACACCAGCACTACTAAAAAACACACATTTATTTAACACAATGTCCCCAACACAGTCCCGCACAGCACACAGTGCTCCCGCACCACTTACCCCAAATCACAGGCCTTCTAACATCTGCGGGCCGCTTTTCTTCTTCACGCTGGAGCTTCGTCCTCCTCCAGCACCCGACTCTCGCTTCCCGACTGTGGGAAGGCGGCCCCTTTTATAATCACCCAGATGTGCTCCAGGTGCTCGCTGATGTCATTCCAGCGGCACTTCCTGGTGTGGCAGAAGTGCCACATGAGCACCCGGAAGCACTCCGGGTGTCCCTGGAAGGTTCTCCATCCACCTTCCCAGGTGTGGCGGAAGTGCAGATCTCCCGGGCTCTATGAGGCTCGGGGCACGCTGTGGCGGTGGCCACGGGCCCCAATGGGTTTGAGCCTCCATGCTCCATCCCTATGGTCCCCACACTATCCAGGCGGTTGCCCCCTCGTGGCCCAGGGGACATATAGACTGCCTCCCGGTCCTTCCAGGCTGGGTCTGACCCCCAGCCTCCTGCCACAATATACACACACACATACATGCACACATATGTATACATACACACATAGAGGGGTGGGCAAAAGTATGTTTACAGTTGTTCATATGGAAAAAGACATGCAGGTTAAGATTGCTACATTCAACCACACTTTAATAGTAAGACAACAACAAATAACACAAATAAATACATTAATAAATAACAGTACAACAATAAACTCTTCTTTACATACTCACATATACCAGAATGTGATGAAGCCAGGGAAAATGGACTCGGGTGGAGCTTCCCCAAGACGTCTGAGGTAGCAGCAGAGTGTACCTGAATAGTTTAAATATGTTGTGCCTACTATAGTTCATCTCTCACTCATGCTTGTACAAATGTCTGGAGAGAACAAACCTTCAAGAGACAAAGTGCTTCTCTATAAATAAATACCCAATGTGGGTCCACAGAAACAGAATTATATTTCTGTTTTGCGTTAATTGCTGAAAGTGGCATACAAATGCCATGTACTGAAAAAGTGTCACATAATTACAAAACAAAAAAAAGAAAATGCAAAGCAAGCAGACAGAAATTTTTTAGATATCACAATGATTTGGAGCATGTCCACAATTCACAGTAGTCTATACCCATCCTCTAAAACATTCCCAACACGTCCAACTTATGCTAATCAATTATGTGTCCAAGCTATCCATTAATGTATATCAATATATAAACCAACAGAGAAACTAAATTTATTATCACTCCAAGCTTCAGTCTATTGCCCATATTTAACAAGAGTTTCAGAGTAGAAAAATAGTCTTAACCTACTCAAAAATCTCAGGTGATGCAAATTATTAATGACATTCTATCAATTTTCCCAATTTAGTAAACTACTCCATAATTTCACCAGGATTTATAAGATCTCTTCAGCTGTCCTCACTCAATAGGAGCTGCTAGATGATTGAGGCCAGGGAAAATATTTTGAATACATGAGACAACTATGAACTCTTTTTAAGATATTGATTTGAGAGATGGAATAATATCTGTAATAAACTTGGTTGTCGTGTGATCTCTCCACCCACAAGAAGCAGACAGCCACTGTGAAGACGAAATTAAAATATTGGTAATGTTTCTTTTTTGGCGACACAGAAAAGGCAGGATTGCAATAGTGACGATTTGGGTGTCACAACCAACCAGTTCTCAAATTGTGCACTCAGCATTACACACCCTTATAATGTGCAAGGCAATAATGCACATTTACACAAATTTTCCATGCACTTCATGCGAGGTAATGTTAAAGCATGCTTCTTTCATGTAAACTTGGTTTTTCATAGAATTGTTGACAGCACGCACAAAAACACTATTGCCCCACGTGTGGATGAGCAAGTACAGTATATGTGAATTACAAGCAACACCACACAGGTGGCCATGGATGTATACTATATTGTAACAACTGCCAAGACAGAAAGACCAAGTCACACACCATACCGCAGTAAAGCCAGTCAATGGACACATTTTAAAATTATGATCCACAGTCTTATGTTCAGAAGAATCAAGTTCCAGGTGTTACAACCACCGCAAATACCTTGTCAAGTAACAGACTAGGCATGGGTATTCTGATGCTGTTTGTAAAGTCTGTTCACTCCCCCAATGTTCTAGATCATCTTGCAGTCATGTGCTGTGTCATTATTCACCCAGCCCCCCCAGCGATCCCCCCCCCCCCCCCAAAAAAAATCTTCTAAAACACTTCATTTATCCATAGAGTTGGGAGTCTCCTCATGTTTTCCTGGGCTTGTTAAGTGTAACGAGAATGTTCTAGGGGATTGCGGAATGCAGAGCTTAGCATAGTTGTGACATTTTGCTGCCTATCACCCATCCAGTCCTGCCTACCTTCAGGGTATTATGCGGACTATCACAGTATTTGTTGTAAACAGTCAACAATGGTGTGCAGATTATACCACCTTCTGTTTACCTTCTCCTACTACTTTGATCATTTTAATTACATCTTTGTGATGATACCTTAGCATTAGTATCAGAAAACTAGCAAAACATCATGATGTCCAAGGAAACTTGAGGTGCTATAAAAATTATTAATTCTCAAACATAAAACTGCTACAGCTCACTGAGAGGTGGGTGGTCTAGGACACTATATTCTTTGCTACTTCTCATGTCCTACTCTGGGTTCAGACAAACACTTATCCCAGTCAGACATTTAGTGAAGTTTAAAGGAGCAATTCTAAAACGCTCGAGAAAGACAGGCACATGTCTCCTGTTAGAAGCCATACATCTCCAAAGAACCACCTGACACTGTTGAGATGATCAACCTTAAAGTGCTGGCAGGAATACTTTGGAAATGCATATGCAATGTACATTTTTATGTGCTGAACCGGTGTGTTTTGCAGGAAAATTAATAGTTTAAAAACTAGATCCAAGTGCTCACCAGTAAGATTATCCAGTATAGGTAATGAATATCAGACTTTGACACATACAAACAAAATGCACAGGAAGATTGGTATTTTAATAATACTCCAATGAGAGGAAGGCATCCTGACCATTTCTAGCCAACTACAGGACCTCTCATAGGTTTGGAACCATAGGGGAAACAAAAGGTTTCCCAAACTCCCATCTTTCTTCTTGGCAGCCTCAAGATGTCCACATAACAAAAGAACAAGCCCGGATAACTTTTCCCAGAGGATTTCCAATAACGGGTTCTTTTAGGATACTTTAGTGACTTGGTATCACAAATCTAACAGCTTTATAAAGCTATTCAAAATAGACACATTTGAAGATCTTTAACTTTACAATTTGAGGTGGTTAGGCCCATCACTGTTATCCCAGATTAGAGGTTTACAAAATTACCTACGTACACTATAAGCAAGTTTGGAAGTGGCCTTCACAGTCTTCATGCTTAAAACACCGTTATCCATGTTGGACATATAAAATAGTACATGCATGCCAAGACAACCCAAGTATACTTCTGAGCTGGCATAATTCTGCACAGAAAAGTGGCAACAACTCCTAAAGCAAGAAAACAATGAGTCATGTGTAGAAGTGGGTTTTGTTCAGGTTTGTACATCAAAGCTTTATATTAACATGCATAAACAATAACATTCTCCTGACAATTAGTAAAATGCAACTTGATCAGGTGTGGCCAAATAACTGCATGGAGAAAAATGTAATTGTAACATGGTTTCACTGGTGCATTACGTTGTTTAAGATTGTTAATATACTAGATCTAAATTCGGTTAGAAAATTAAACCAATGCTCCTATTCTTACTGCAAGGAATGATAACAGGAATTTGTACAGGGAACTACCTTGAATAACTGGAGCAAATACAAATATATCTATTATGCAAGTTCAAGCCTGATACACAGGATATGATTAACAAGATAAATTTTGTTATTTAGAAGAAAACATGCATGGTTCTTTACATATAAAATTTACAAATGTTTACGTCTCAGCTTTATAAGCAGAGATTGTTCTACTTACTTTAAAGCTAACACACAAAAACTGTATTGGTTACTGAACCTGGTTTTATGTAGAAATGTTTGAGCTGTGCAGTTTTACACTAACATTGCAAAGTTTGAATGTTTGTGGTAAAAGAAGGTTGATCACAAGTACAGACAGTTAATACCACAGCAGACGTTGTGTGTAAAATTTGGATATTGACGCTAAACAATTTCTGCTACTGCCATAAATGTGTTTTAAACATTTCTAAGTTTTAATAAAGAAATGATCATACATAGACAAAATAAAAGTGAGCTCCTTGATCTTGCCTTTGGGCAGCACAGATTATGTGCCAACCATACCCAGTAGCATAAAAGTTATCAACTGACAAAAACAGAAAAACCAGTTGCATTCTTTTGTACCAACTTAAAGCTAAGATCAGAACAAGATCTTTGTCAGACGCTTAAAATAAATACATTTAATCTTAATACTGATAAAGCAAATCTACACTTTATTTGTACAACTTTGCCAAGATTGGAATGGAGATAAATAGAAGGCACAACGATCTGTTTTTACAATATTAAAAAAAAATAAAAAATAAAAGCAAAGAACACATCTCCCCTAGTAAACCTCAGTACAGTCAGGACATGTTTGTTTTTCTCCCCCCCCCCCCTCAAAATAAATCCAGAATAAAATTTAGCTTGTATACAACTTTAAATACATGATTTTCTTTTAATTTTTTTTTACATTAAAACTCTTGTTGTGCAGTGCAGAACCAACCATTAAAGTTCCAATGGAGTTGAGGGTTGGGTGTATTACAGGAATTGGAAGAATCACTTCTTGCGCCTTCACACCTCAGATTGGAATACCATGATTAGACCCAGGGTCCGATCCAAAAAGGCGTTTATTAGTACAGTGGCTCCTCAAAAGTAAACAATTTAGAAAGTTACATTTTTTTCAGTATGCACAAAAAAAAAAGGAAAAAAAAAAACAAAAAAAAAACCACAAACACGTTCCTTTAAGAAACAGGGAGAGAATGTTAAAACCAGTCTTGATTTTTCAAGTAGCACTTAGTTACACAAAAAAAAAAAAAAAAAAAAATTCCAAACTTGACAAAAAAGGGGGAAAAAAGAAAAAACAACAATTAGGAGACATGGAAAGTGAAATCAATTTCAAAACCAAGTCCAGAATAAACAGGGAGATCACATTCCAAAACCCCAAAGCTGAAATGGGGAGAAAAATTAAGGGGTGTGGGGGATTAACACAAGTACTGGAAGCCAGCATGTGGGCAATTTGAGGCCTGCAAAACTGGTCATAACAGCTTATTGGCGAGAGCCCATGAAACGGTTCTCACTGGCTCCGGTGCCTCGTCCTGAACCAAAACTGGGCTTCTGCGACATTCCACCTCTAGGAGGTGGACCTCGAACACCACCCAATCTGTCACGAGGGCCTCCAGGTCCTCTAGGACGAATATCCCTGCGATCTCCTTCACGCGCAGCACGGGTCTTCTTTTCTTCCACGTTTAGACGCACATCACCTCTGAACTTGATTGGCTATGAATAAAAGCCATAAGTGAATACACCAAAATTAAATAAAACCACCACACATACAAAATGTTTGAAAAATTAAACATCTTTGAAATAATGTTAAACAGTGACTTATTCATGAATATATACAATACCAAAAAAAGATTTAAAGAATGCTATCAATATTCTATCAATAATAAAACAGAGTCAGATGAAAATTTCATATCTAATAAACTCCAATTTTCCTTAAGGTTTTTAAGTAAAAAGCCTTAAATGACTTTTCCAAACGTAATTTAGACTACCAAAGGTTGGGAATGAGACCTAGCCCATTGCCACTTCATTGCCATACATACACATACACACCCATTCTCTGAATTCACCCAACAAGCAAATCAATGGCTAGAAAACTGGAAGCTCTGCACATGCACGGATATGAACCCATGACTCTGCAACTGTGAGGGAGTAGTAGTAAGCACTGAGAACTGTTCTTCATAAAATTCAGCAGTTATTAAACCATAATATAAAGGACAAATGACTGCTCCTCTCCCAGAACTAGCACTACCTGTCTCTGACAGATGACTGGGGGGAAAAAGTCTTTGTCTTCAAGTCTTTATGTTCCTCTCCTTGGGAAGCAGGAGGAACTCATAAGCAAATTTTCTCTTACAACTTAAGAAAACAAATTTTGAATGCATGTGCTTGCATGGTTGGTGTTTCTGAGAAGAGACTTTTGTAAGTCTGAAAGAACTTCTTTGGATAAAATGGACAGTGAATTACCTAACCTCCATTCTTACACCCAAGGTCAAGTGGAGGCCTTGATCTGCTAGGATAAAGGCTCCAATATTACTAAATGTGCAGGCTTGTTTCTACTAATAGTTTTGTGGAAGCAAGGTATCTCGCCAGAGATTTCAACTGATCTTTTAATTGTCTCTCTATTATATATAAAAAAAAAAAAAGTCTTGGGATGAGGCGAGACATTTTCATAGAGATAATTTCACTTCCTGCAAGACGAGCCATTGTGCCAAGAGATGAATTGAAAATGTAATTGAAAATCTAACAGGTCCAAGTGGGGGCGGAAATAAAAGACAAACAGTAGAAGAAGAAAAAAGTGAAGACAAAGTAGAACGTTGCAAAGAAGTTCAAAAACATTAGCGCGATACACACGCAGAGCAGGTTAGAGATTGTGAAAAGTACTAAAATTCGAAAGTGTCAAAAAAAAAAAACGATAGTAAAGATTGAATTAGTGCTAACAAACAAATTATTACTAGGTGTAATAACGGAACAGCGAAGAGAGATAGAATATATGGACATGGGTGATATGACAGAGCTATTACAAGAAACCACAATTCGGTCAGGTTTATATTTATGATCACGGAGAAGCAAACATAGAATCAAAAGAGTTAAATGATCAGACGTAATAGAAATTCTACAGCCAATAATGGATACAAATCCATACATCCAGAATTATCACAATTCACACGAAATTTATCTGAAAAACATGGACAAAGAAGAAGTTTTCTTGCATTTCTATATGAATCCAAAAGATCACGCTCACATATATAAATAAACCAACATGTGACGAATTGTCAGCGATAATAGTTTCGAAAGACGGAGATATCAGAGTGGATATTCATGTTTATCCAAAAGCACAGCATAATTCTTTGTAAGCGGCAGATCCAGGAAATGATTAGTGAGTAGGGCCCGCACGAGGGTTGGCGAGCGAAGTGAGCAGGGGCAGTACTTAACTCAGTATTTTACAGAAGCCCCTCTGGGAACAAATACAGATTTGAGTCTTTGTGGGACTCCTCAGGCTAGATTTACCATGATTTGGGAGGTGTATTCCATTCTTTCTGGCAGATCTTTTAAAACATCACAACAAGCATCTGTAAACTGCCATCTTCAGGTCTCTCAGATGTACTACGACATTCAAGTCGGGGCTTTGGCTGGGCCAGTCAAGGAAAGCCATGGATTTTTCCTTAAGCCACTACATAGTTATCTATGCTTGGGGTCACTGTCGCTCTAAAAGGTGAACTGTCAATGAAGAGATATTCTGTGAAAACGTGGAAGAAAACTTGTTCAAGGACCTTTCAGTATTTGGCCGTATTCATACTTCCCTCAGACCAGTCTGTTTGCCCATGCTGCTGATACTACCATCACCATGATTAACTTTAAAGATGGCATTAGGCAGGTGATGAGCAATGCTTGGGCCTCTCTAGACCTAGATCATGGAGGTCTGCTCAAACACCTACAATTTTCTCTTATCTGACCAGAGAATCTTATGAATATGGGAATTTGACCTCTGTGCCACCTCATATTTATATCCCCAGTGACACAGGAAATCATAGATTTTTGCTTGAAAGTTACTACACTCTGATCAACTTTATATATAAAAAAAAAAAAAGATAGATGGAAAAAATGCTTAATACTTTGTACAAAATAACTGGTTGCCAATAACTGATTTTATTATAAAATAATATCTTGACGAGGGATCTTTTTTTCCCTCTCATAAATACTTATGGTTGGATTTCTCTCATTTTTTCAGTACGAGATTAAGGTAATTCACCAAAAGGTACACTTTCAGAACCCTTTTCACTCATCTTTCCCAGGGTGCCAATAATTGTGGAGGGGAATGTATATACAAGTGTTTGAGTTGACTGGATATAGTTTAGAAGGGCAATTTGTCATAGGTAGAATCAAGTTCTAAACACAAAGATAATCAAACAGGATGCAACTAATCACTTGGAGTGCCATAGCAAAAAGGTCTGAATACTTTCTTTCAATTAGACATTACACTTATGATTTTCAGCAAAATTGCAAACTTTGTGCTTTCACTTTTGGTCAAAAATGGCAAATATATCCATTAAAAATTAAATTTCCAACACAATAGAGTGTGCAGAAAGCAATGGAGTCTGAACACTTTATGAACTGTAATCCATCATGTTTAACTCAAAATTAAAATTCCATGAAAAAAAAAAAATGTATCAAGATAAAAAGTGCAAATTTCAAAAGACATCTGTCAACTCTCTTCGTAATAAATTGGAGTTTCATTTGGCAAAGTTTAAAAGTAACTTAGTTTTCAAAAGTATTGCTGGTGACACTGTACCTTTTTATTTTAGGATTTTAATATATGAAATGTAACACTGCATTGCTGAAGGAAACAATTGTAACATTTTTACATAAGCTATACATCTTACAGCCAAATATGTTCTTCTAGATAACATACCTTATTATTTAGAATTTTCTGCACAGGCTCAGGATCGTCAAATACCACAAAACCAAAATTTGGCAATTTGCCACCACTATTGATTCGTAGTTCTACCACATTACCGAAGCCTGCAAAATAAAACATTTCAAAAATTGTAGGAGTAGAAAAGGCTACTAAAATCTAAAACATCAGCTCTTTCACATGACAGAACACTAACAATAGTCTAGAAATATAAATAAATTTGTTACATGTGAAAATATTTGACAAAGTTCAAACTGAAGGCATATGGCTATAAATTAGTCTCAAGCAACACTAATGAAGAGGTTCTACATAAACTGAATAAGAACCTGGCGATGGAAAATATAATGAGACAACTGAAATACTTTGTACTATTCATGTCTTTCTGTATGTTCAATGTACAATATATTACATTACAGAAGGAAAGAACATCTCAGATCAATAATAAAAGAATGAACAGAAGTTAACAGAACAACTGACAAGCACAGCTACAGATATGCCATGTTATTTGCCAACATCAGTCTCTGAGAAGGCAACAACAGAGAGCCCTTTTATATTTCATTAAACTCTTTTTTTTTTTAAATTTTGATATACCTTTTTAATCCTCAATGGGGAAATTATTTGCAGCTACTTTATAACTTCTAAGGGAGTAAAATTTGCATTCCCTGTTGGGTTTATATCAGTAGAGTGACTTGGCCAGCAAGTTGCTTTGGATAAAAGTCTGCTAAGCAAATAAATGTGTGTGTATATATATTTATTTTTTACTTTCCTTTCTGATGAATTCCTTGGTTAGGCAGACAGTATGTTTTGTTCCATTATCATGCTATATATTATGGACATCTGACTAATGAACTTGGAGACATGTTTGCATTTGAGAAGACAATGTGCTTCTGTAAACTTCTAAACTTATCATGATTATTACCATTTACATCATGAATAAAGACCAATGTTGCATCCTCCATGCTTTACAGATGTGTGGTTAGGATCACTGTATTCCCTCTCTTTCTACACACATTTCCCTTTCCATATCTTATAAATGTTAATCTTTACTAATTCTGTACATAAACATTTGGCAAGAACCTTTTGGCTCATCTTTGTACTTCTTTGCAAATTCCAATCTGGCCTTTTTGTTCATGACGCCTATGAGAGGTGTGCATCTTATATACCGACACCTTCACCACTGCACCCTGTAAATAGTAATTTTCTTTGAATGTTATTTTTGTGTTTTTCGTCACAGCTCTAACAATACTCCTGTCATAAGCAGCTATACAGACTTTTGGGACGACCTGCTCATTTGCAAATTGCTTACATGTCCCACTGGTTTTTGTCCCCCCACCCCCCAATATATCCCATGCTGTTGATTTGGGAATGTCCAATTGTTCACTAAAGGCTCCGATTAGTATTTTCTTTAATTTTTGAGTTTCATTTGGTTTTGCACCTTTTAGTCTTTGGAGTTTGCATTTGTGGTTCTTTTGTTGACATCAAACCCTATACCTTGGAGCTCTCTAGTGTGTTATAATTAAGGGAACAGCATCTCAACAATTATAATAACATCTATTAGAACAGAAAACAATTCTTCATTTTAAATCTGATGCTGCTATGAACCTGATGTGAACATGTTCATTAACAATATCACCATGGTCATTTTGTCAGGCTTATTAAATGTTTCTAGGGATTCAAACTACTACAATGGAAAAAGACTGCATAGAAATCTAGGTTAAGAATCAAGTCATACTGACTTTCAAAGAACTCCTTCAGCTCTGCTTTGTCCACATCATGAGGCAGGTTCCCAACAAACAGCTGATGACTGTCTGGATATCTCACGACCCTGCGAACTTCAGCATCACCCTGTTCACCTTCACGAGCTAATTTTCAAATGGATGGGGAAGAGGGGTTGGTTGGAGAACAGAACAACTTGATTAGTCAAAGGTATCACATAAAATGGAAATTAAGTCTACTGCAACAGAAAGTTATTTAACTCTTGAAACTGCTATGAACCTGACGTAAAGAGGGTTATTGTAGACCTGTGTTAGCAATTTTTTCAGAGACCTGTTTTTGTTTAATGCCTCCTGCAAGTAGTGTTCACTGGAGCTTGAGGAGACAATTATTTCCGAAAATTTGAGGCAAATTGTACAGCTGTCAGAAGTCCAATGAATGATGACTGTACCTCCAGAACAACTTCCACATTGCTATGGAGAGACTGTACTAATTTAATTCAGAAAATCACTCCTGCTTTAAATTAAACCAGGGCACAAAGGGTTATGTGGCAAAACACTACTACTACTACTACTACTACTACTGGAGAATACTATAGACCAGGCATGCGCAACCTTTCCGCTATTGACGGCCGCACTACAGACTTTTTACTTTAATAACGGCTGCACTACAGACTTTTTACTTTAATAACCGCCGCCAGTAAGTCCAAGTAAACTTAATAATGTTTTATGATTTATGTAAAAATTTACAGATTACACATTAAAACAGAGTATGATATATCTGACAATATTCAATTTACTGGTCTACATATGTAAAAAAATGTCTACAAAACGTCATATAGGACAAAAAACCTTTACAGCAATTGTTTCAGGAAGTTTGGAAAACATCGCCATTAATGGCTTCCTTGCTCTTGCATGTTTGCAGACAGACTTGCAAAGTCAGGGGACTCGCTGGAGACCATTAGCCGTATTCCAGACTCTAGATTGCTGTCTACCAATCGGGTTCGGTACTTGTTTTTCAGATATTTCATTCTGGAAAACGCTGCTTCGCACAAATAAGTGCTTCCGAAAAGAACGAGAATGTTCCTGGCCAGTTCTCGTAGTTGTGGGTATTCTACTGCTGATTTCCACGTATCCAGCAGGTCGCTTTCTTCCGTAAACTTTTTCACAAGAGTCCCTAGGCCTCGATGAATATATAAAGGGCAACATTTTGGTCAACATACCGACCCGGCTAAGGAAGGTTCTGCGGTGTTTGAGATTCTACACTTGCAGGAGTCTAGAGACCCCAGAATCCAAATCGGCTTTCGGCGTCACCATACCGACCCGGCCGACAAAGATTCCGCGGCGTTGAGACCCCTTACTCGCTGGAGTCCAGAGACCCTACACCTGCACGGCCGCCATTACGTACACTTTAATATACACGTCCACGGCCGCCAAAGTCCTTGCCCACGGCCGCAGGTTGCGCACAGCTGCTATAGACCATGTATAAAAATCATTGACATTTCTCCTTGATGTAACTGAAATGCAACGTGCAATTTAATCCCATCTGAATTGATTTGTTATTTTAAATTGTGGAGCAGAGGGTTAAAATCAAGGAAAACTGTTCTTGTCATAAACATTAGGATGACACTGTATCTACAGCGTTCCTGTAGCATTTCAAAACTATTGATCTTCTCATTCACCTGTTCCCTGAATTGATCCATTTCTCTCAGGTGAATCTACATCCAATCTATTAGCTTTCAGTATTCATTAGGGTGCTCAAAAGTCACCAGATAAGCACAATACAGCTGTACCATGTACCATTTAAAAAGAATGGTGACAAAGTAAGGGAGCTACTGCACCAGTATGTATAGGTAAAACATCTGAAGTACAGTTATGGATTCACATGAACAACATTGTATAGTGATGTATAATATTATTAGTGTAACCTGTATACATTTGCTATGGCTAAAGGACAAAAAGAAAACAAATGCAAAATGTATATTTGAAGCAACTGTATCTTATCCAAAATGTAAGTACACTTAATTCATAAAACTTTTTACAGATTTATTTTTGAGAGATAAACTAAGGATTTTGAGCAAGTTACGGACTTTTGCAGGTAATCCAGTGTGTGGTGTGGTTTGTACAAATTGTTTCAAGAAACCTAAACAAGCCTCCTTACTTGTTTTGCAAATGTTAAGATTTGAAAGGTTTAAGAAATGTACCAAAGTGACAGAGAAAAAATTATTAACTCTTGACACTGACAAACTGGTGAGAAAACCCAGATGTAGTAGTAGTATTGTGTCTTGTTTATCCGAATACTACACCACATATTCAGATCGCCCTGCTATTGGTATAATCTCCCAGAAGGGTACTGGTAATATAATACTAACATGAAAATAAAAATGGCACTGACAAATTTAACAGTAAAATTAAACAAATCCTACTTGAAATTTCACTGCCAAAAAAAAAAAAAAAATTGCATTATTTTCTAAACAAATACTCCATATTTCTGCATTATTTGAATGTTAATTTAGTAATAATTTATGAGGTCATAAAGTATTCAATTGAATTAAATCTATTTTTGTCTCCAGTAAAAAAGATAATGTACCCTCAATGCGTTTTACCTGGACGAGGGCCTCTGTGTATTGGAGCTCCTGGTCGCTGCTCTCTTACCCTCTGATCTCTCTGAGGTCTTTGTGTAGTTACTTGCGTTTCAGGCTTAGGCTCCACTCTGGGCTAAGAAAATATTGAAAATACCTGTTATACAAGACTTTTCAAAAGATATAAAACTTAACTACCAACGCTACATTTGTCCTGTGTGTCACCTGTGTTGGACTAGCACCATTTGAAAGACTGGCGTTCTCACCTTATGCCCAACATGGCTGTGATAGGTATAGGCTTTCCTCAAACCTGAGCTACATAAGCAGGATAAAAATATGTGGAAAAAGACTATAAACTTCAATGTAGAAAGACCACCATGAAAGTCAAACTTCATATGAATGTCAAGACAAAACATGCTTAGATTTTGTTTCATTACTTAACAGATACCCATGATGTGCAGGTTCTTTCATGCAAACATGTTATTTTTAGGAGCCTTCTACTTTTTTCGTCATCATAATAATACTAATAATGTAAACTTAACTATAATTGTTATCGAGATGAAAGGAGCATTGTTACTATAAGCTAAGTCCCTGAAATTATTATTTTTTTTTTTACCTGCACTGTTGGTGCTTTGACAACATGTGGTGGAATTCCAGAAACCGGTGCTACACCACTTGGAGGGAGATTCTTGCTAGTCACAGAGGCCCAAGATGACTGCTGCAAAAAATAAAACAACAAAAAAAACCATTCTTAAATCCACAGAGATTGATGGGCCCCCCTAATCTTGACTGTTTTTCCTCTAGGTAACTTACATATTACAATACATTCTCTACTTTTTTATGGAAGGATCAGGTTTAGAAGACAGACAGATAGATAATCAGACACACATCTATAATAGGTGTTCTTGGTCAAAGCCCTACATAGCTTAGCTGAAATGAAATTAGCTTTTTGAACACCTTTCTATCACTTCATTTAACCTCTTTAATTATCCTCAGGACCAAAAGCACACTGCACTCCTTAAATTAAAATTTCACAGAGTAGCCAGGAACTAGGGGTCTGCAATATTGGAAAAAAAAAATTCTCTCAATATTGTCTGGGATTTTGATGGCAACGATAATTAGACGATATTTTGCATCCTTTAAAACATTTTTTATGGAAGTTTTATTGCTCTAGCTTGGCCTAGATAGGATATTAATTGTAGCCTACTAATGAGGTTAAAGGAAACAGTTGAGGAAAACAGATCTTATTTTACTTTAGTTTTAAGTAAATAAATAACACAAAAACATTAAAATCACCAGTCAAAGTATTACTTAGATCAAACAGTGCAAGTATGAGTAAAACAAGAGCAACAAAACTATTATCATGAGACACCCTCAATCTAAACCAGATATGAATCCAAACGGAATAAAATACTAATCATAACTGAAATACAGGCCATGAAATTGTGGATAAACAAACTGCTCTGGCATAAGGTGAATGGTGCAGCATATAAAGCAGGAACAAAAATCTAACATACTTTATTACTGTATAAAAATCCAAAGTTCTGTCAAACACTTCACAGGAAAGAAAACTATAAAAAATTGATATTTAAAAAAAAAAAAAAAAAAAAAATTAAATGAACTTCAACTTCTCTCCACTATTACACAAAGATATCAGAAAAAATAATTGTAAAATTCTACTGAGGAAACTTCGGTTTGTGACAATTCACTAGTCTGTCCACAGCATATGGCTTCAGACTACCAAGGTTACTTATTTACTCTGGTGCTGAAAGCCCTCTCAGAAGGGCTGCACGGGCATTTTTCTTTTGCAAGTTTCCCCAATTTGGTGAAAATGTACATCTTGTGTTTTTCCACCACTCAAGTGGATTTACATTACTGTGCACCTCACCTCAGGTATCATCAAATAGTTCCTAATCTCATTTTCAATAGCAGTGTGCTTTGGAATCGAGGAGTCAACAGTTCTTACCGCTGTACTACCAAATAAGTAGCGACAATAAGCCACACTACCCTAATTTCTTTTTCCTTCGGTTATAGTCTTGAATAAAAGTGTACTTGTTCTGTTATATTTGTACCTTTTGTTAAAGTGTTTATTTGATATTTGGACTTCAGTCTTCACACATTATATACTTCATGTCAAAATGTCGTCGTTAGTTTTAAAACATGATAAGTTTGTCTTTTAGGTATGTGTTCAAAATTTCTTGCATTTCCTGTCATCCTACACTTACACAGGTCTTTGTAGACACAGAACACACATGAAATGCATGTGTTCCAAATAATATATTTTTTAGGCTATACTGCTCTATTTACTACCTCACTCCCTGATAAACAAGGCTTGAGCTGGGAGAGGTTTTTGCTGTTTCTGAGGTGGTGGGAGGATGGGATAGCAGACTGCTTGGGCTTATCAACACATTTACAAAACAGATGCTGAATGGAGAGGTGCGAATGGATTTAAGGGGGGCTGGGTTTACGAGTTTTTTCCATTGGATTTGGTAATTCTAGTGTTAAACCTTCTGAGCATAAGATTATAGATCTAAGAAATTGTTGCACCAAGGGCAAGCTGGAGATTTGGTATGCCCAGGTAATAATTCAGCTTCGGGGGGTACACAAATCACTTTAAACTTGGCATACAAGACTGGGCAGTATTAATTTTGCAAATGTGATTAATCTCCATCATTTGCAGTCCTACAGTCATGGCCGAAATTATCGGCACCCCTGGAATTTCTCCCAGAAAATTATTGCAATTACAAATGTTTTTGTATATATGTTTATTTCCTTTATGTGCATTGGAACAACACAAAAAAACAAAAAAAGCCAAATCTGACATGTCACACAGAACTCCAAAAATGGGCCGGACAAAATTATTGGCACCCTTTCAAAATTGTGGGTAAATCGTTTTATATCAAGCATATGATGCTCGTTTGAACTCACCTGTGGCAAGAAACAGGTGCTGGCAATATAGCAATCACACCTGAAGCCAGTTAAAATGGAGAAAAGTTGACTCAACCTTTCTGTTATGTGTCTGAGTGTGCCACACTAAGCATGGAGAACAGAAAGAAGAGCAGAGAATTGTCTGAGGACTTGAGAACAAAAATTGTGGAAAAATATCAACAATCTCAAGGCTACAAGTCCATCTCCAGAGATCTTCATGTTCCTTGTCCACTGTGCGCAACATAATCAAGAAGTTCACAACACATGGCACTGTAGCTAATCTCCCTGGACGTGGATGGAAGAGAAAAATTGATAAAAGACTGCAACGAAGGATAGTCCGAATGGTGGATAAACAACCCCAATCAACTTCAAAACATATTCAAGCTGTTCTGCAGACACAGGGTGCAACAGTGTCGGCTCGAACTATCCGTCAACATCTGAACGAAATGAAACGCTATGGCAGGAGAGCCAGGAGGACCCCGCTGCTGACACAGAAACATAAAAAAGCCAGACTGGAGTTTGCCAAAATGTACTCGAGGCAGTCAAAATCCTTCTGGGTGAACGTCTTGTGGACAGATGAGACCAAGGTAGAGCTTTTTGGTAAAGCTCATCATTCTGTTTACAGAAAACAGAATGAGGCCTACGAAGAAAAGAACACAGTACCTACAGTCAAACATGGTGGAGGTTCTAAGATGTTTTGGGGACGTTTTGCTGCCTCTGGCACTGGATGTCTCGACTGTGTGCCATCATGAAATCTGAAGACTACCAAAAGATATTGGAGTGCAATGTAGGGCCCAGTGTCAGAAAGCTGGGTCTGCGTCAGAGGTCATGAGAGTTCCAGCAGGACAATGACCCCAAACATACCTCTAAAAGCACTCAGAAATGGTTGAAGACAAAGCGCTGGAGAGTTCTAAAGTGGCCAGCAATGAGTCCGGATCTAAATCCGATTGAACACTTATGGAGAGATCTCAAAATTGCTGTTGGGAGAAGGCGCCCTTCAAATCTGAGAAACCTTGAGCAATTTGCAAAAGAAGAGTGGTCAGAAATTCCAGTTGAGAGGTGTAACAAGCTTGTTGATGGTTATAGGAAGCGCTTGATTTCAGTTATTTTTTCCAAAGGGCGTGCAACCAAATATTAAGTAGAGGGTGCCAATAATTTTGTCCAGCTTGGTTTTTGAGTTTTGTGTGAAATGTCGTCAGATTTGGCTTTTTTTTCTCTGTTTTTTTGCGTTTTCTTTTTTTTTCTTTTCTTCTTTATTTCGCCTTATACAATTTCTTGTATTAGGAATTTGTTAGTTTTCACATACCCCTTGGGGTCAGAGCACAGGGTCAGCCATTGTACAGCGCCCCTGGAGCAATTGAAGGTTAAGGGCCTTGCTCAAGGGCCCAGCAGAGTAGGATCTCTTTTGGCAGTGACGGGGATTCGAACCGGCAACCTTCTGCATACCAGCGCAGATCCTTAGCCTCAGAGCCACCACTCAAGGAAATAAACGTGTATACCAAAACATTTGTAATTGCAACAATTTTCTGGGAGAAATGGTGCATTTTCAAGGAAAATTCCAGGGGTGCTGATAATTTCGGCCATGACTGTATGTGTACTGTTCAAGGTTTAAATTAACTGCCAACGATGATCACCACCACCTTTGTGATGCTCTTAAAGCCAGAGATTCTACATGCAACTGAATAAATGTAAAGCAAGTGAGAAAGCGGGGCCATTTTCAGGAGATACCACAGAATTTATATAGAATTTCAATAGCTAGAATTTTACCCAAATCTTGAAATTACCAAGCTGGAATAGGATAAAAAAACACCCCACTATAGGAAATGTGTGATAAATCCTTCCATTAAAATTTTGTTTATAACAGATGCATACATCCAAAAAGTCCATTATAAATTTGCATAGGTCAAAGCACTTCTCTTTTAAGTTAATTTACTATTTTGTGCTTTACACAAAGCATGCAAAAATAAAAGCATAGTTTACTGAATTAAAAACCCACACATAACATTAATTAGCCCCAGAGTGATGACTACTCTAAGTGGACATGCTAAGTATTGTTATTACAATTCCATACCCTTGAATCCTCTTGTACAACAGGTGCAGGATCTGCTGGTGTTGGAGAAGGACTTTTCTCCACTTGCTCTTCTACTCCAACATCTTCCTCAGGGCAGGTTTCAGATTTAAGTTCTTCTGTAGGCAGCTCAGGCTCAGGTTCAGGCTCGGGCTCAGGCTCAGGGGAAACCGTTTGCTCTTCCAACTGCTCTTCCAGTTCATTACTAAAATATAATGAAAATACCAGTCAGCTACCTAACATTTTGAATTATTTTGTAATTATAACAAACCAAGGTTGTTATGAAAACAATTGAATGTGAAGTTGAATGAACCTAGTTGTTTGCTCATAGTAAGCATTTGTATCTTCTGGGACCACTTCAGGAGACTGTTGCCTTTCTTCTGGCTCTTCAACCTCTTCTTCAGACTCTGTATATATATTTAAAAAAAAATAAAAATAAAAAAATGAGAACACCTTAAATTGCCATACATATTGTTATTAACAGACCATCATCATAAAAATACTGCCGCTACTTACCCTCAGGAGGTTCTGTGTCTGAATCCCCAAATACTTCATCTTGGTAACGGAAAATGTCATTGTGCACATAGAACTTGTTTGGAATTGTACCCTAAAAATGGCAACAGTAACATGACATATTTCAGTTAACATATGACCTTTTCAATTTATTCCACTACAATACACAACAGAAATTAAGTGATCCCCACCCCTGCTTGCACCAAGTATTTGCATTAAGTCAATTAAAACCATAAAATAAATGGATACATTATTTATATTTTATTATTTATGCACACTGTTGCACATTTGCTTCAATATTTTTCTCTTCAAGGTAGTAAAATGGGGCAGTTAAATGTTCCCACTAACGTTAATTTTGGTTTCTGCCATGTACTGAGGGGGATACGGTTTTGGGATTAAATTGGAGTATGTCCATGACACTTTCTTAACGCAAATGTTCATCTAAAAAAGGCTGGTGCAAGTGTTAAAGTCAAAGTAAATTTAAGTTTTTTTTGTTTTTTTTTTTGCCAAAAGACTACCTTACTGGGCAAATACAATGTCACTAGTCTAACATTTTTGACAGTCACAATACACAGAAATTGTAAAAAAGCGACGTTCATTTTCTGTGAATAATTCTCCTATAATGTGAAATCTTACCTCTGGTGCCAATACAAATGTTTGCATGAATCTTCGCATAGGCTGCATGTTGTTAGATAGCTCCCCCATCACTTGAACCACAACACCATCATTTAAAGTA
Source organism: Erpetoichthys calabaricus (assembly GCF_900747795.2). Lineage (NCBI taxonomy): Eukaryota > Metazoa > Chordata > Cladistia > Polypteriformes > Polypteridae > Erpetoichthys > Erpetoichthys calabaricus. Next base: position 357,311 of record NC_041404.2, on the reverse strand, counting down.
GCATGAGCATCAACATGGCGAATCTTCGTATGGCAATCCCGGAAGCTCAAGGACATAACTTTTTTATGAATTTCCTGAAATACAAATTATAAAAGAGTATTTACAAAAGACAACCAACAATCACTATTACCAGTAGGCTATAAGGAAGCAATGTGTTAATTAGCAACACTAAATTTGGCCTTACTGATGTGTTTGCTCTGCAGTGAACTAAAACTCAATGTGTTGCTGGGACATGAAAACCTCAACCAAGTAAGCAGGTTTGAAAATGGATGGACAAAAATTAAACTAGTCATTATTTCATTTAAGTAGCTCAGAAAGGAGTCATTTTACATCTCCCAAGCTAAATATAGTTCCACAAATGATCACTAAGAGTCGCCTTGCCTATACATTGACAATGGACTTCATGTCTTTCGTATTTACCAAATTTGCATCTACTTTTTCCGCCCTGAATACTTTATAATTTTTTATTAGGGCTGATCTAAAGTTGTCTTGGCAGAAACAGACTGGTAATTATTGTATTTTCTGTGAGTGCAGTGCAACTGGACATGGGGGGAAAAAAAAAAAAAAAAAGCAAAATGTTAAAATTCAGTTTAGGTAATTACACAAACATACAGGGCCAACTCTGCCTTGCAGGAATTTAAAACTAGGACCTCGTCATAGTAAAGGCTAAATACAAACTGTACATTCAAAGACATTTTTATAAAACCTGAAAAATTCACTTATGTCCATCAGCGTGTAAAATTAAAATGACTTAACTTCTAGTATTAGACCCAAGCGTCACTCTAGCAGTAAAAACAGTGCTAAAAGCATTAGTTACGAGTGTCACTCGGGAAACTGTATAGACTTGTCTTGCATAAGACCCGAGGTTTACTCTGGCTGTAAAATTACCAACAGTGTTAGTGTCAAGCATGTCTTGTGTAAGCATCAGGCCTGAGCGTTACCTGTGTAATAGTGTAGACGCTTCTTAGCCTCATGATGGCGTCTTGTAAGAAACGCCTTTCATCAGTAGTGATGACAAAGTGAATCCGTCTTCAGGCAGTGAAATTGAAACACTCTGAAACCGAAAGTGATTCTGGGAATCTGAAAGTGCCACTCGTGTCACTTGCAGAGTGCTGTTCATATTATTTCTATTACTGTACTTTGTACATTTGTGACTTTGTACTTTTTACAGTTAAAGGGCAAGTTTTAATAAAAATGTTACTTTTCAAGCCAATACCTCAATTACCAAAATCCTCACAAACAAATCCACACCGAGATGTGAGATCTGTAGTCCTAGAGTTTCCTCCATTTGCCACTGTGCAGAATACTTTCTTATAATAAACAAAAAAACACCACACACATCGCAGCCAAGTCTACTTTAAAACACAAAATGCAAAACCTGAGGGCTAATTAAAACAGTCTTAACGTTGAAAATACAAAAATTATAAAACAGTATTAACGAAGAAAATACACAAATTTTACTTTAAATTACGAATGGATCCTAATGTCATTAGGTGCATAAAAAAAATGTATGTGGTGACAAGAGGGTGTAAACTCCTGTCCACTCATCAAGAAAAAGGCATACTTAACACTAGAATTACCAGAGCCTACGAAAAAACTCGTAAATCTGTCCCACCTTAAATCGGGTCTTAAATCCGTTTGCACCTCTCCGCTAGAGTCCTTTGTCATCTAAATGTGCTGATAAACAAAAGCTACTAGCAGCCAGCTATTCCATCCCCCCACCGACTTAGAACGAATTTCTCCTAGCTCATGCCTTGCCTTGATTTGATTATCTGGGATTGAAGTGGAGTTTTAGAGTGGAAATAATATAGTGTTATTTGGAATACACGCATTTCATGTGTGCTCCGTTCCGTTCAGTAGTCTGTGCAAACACATTTTTAAAACAGAAACGTTTTTCATATTCTAATAGTAAATGACAAAATGTAGGCATAAACTATAACACGTATGAAGCCTTTAGTCCATATATCAAAGAAACACTTTCACAAAAGGTACAAATAAGAGAACACGTGCGCTGTTATTCAAAAATATAACTGCACAAAAAAAAAAAGCCGTGTTACCATGCCACATTGACACTCTTACTGCAACCGCCGCGGTGGCATAATGGTATCAGCTCCTGACTGGGAATCAGAGGGTGGCGAGTTCGATCCCGCATGGCTCCACTTTGAGAAGTGAACTGCTCTTATTCTTACAATTTTAGAATAACAACATAAATTTGATTTCAGTCTGTAACAGCCGGTGTAACTTATGATACTGGTAAAGGTTAGCTTTTTTTTTTTTTTAAATTCACTTTTCATTCTCGCAGTCGCATTCAGAATCAATCCATACAACCCCATCTGACATAAAGACGCGCTATAGGTCTGCAGTGTACCACAATGCATACTACCGCGCCCCCCCCCCCCCAAAAGGGTTCTGACACACAAACGCTGGCGAAGCTGCCTTCTTCGTATCTCACCGTCACTTGAAATCAGCAGTTCTTAGCATTGCACCACGCAAGCTGTCGTATCAACCACCAACTGTAACTTGCTTTCTTTATTCTTCGGTTATACTCTTGAATAAAAATGCACTTTTATTTATGTGAAAACAGCTGTGTCAGATGGGGTTGTATGGATTGATTCTGAATGCGACTGTGAGAATGAAAAGTGAATTAAAAAAAAAAAAAAAAAAAGCTAACCTTTACCAGTATCATAAGTTACACCGGCTGTTACAGACTGAAATCAAATTTATGTTGTTATTCTAAAATTGTAAGAATAAGAGCAGTTCACTTCTCGAAGTGGAGCCGTGCGGGATCGAACTCACCACCCTCTGATTCCCAGTCAGGAGCTGATACCATTACGCCACCGCAGCGGTTGCAGTAAGAGTGTCAATGTGGCATGGTAACGCGGCTTTTTTTTTTTTGTGTAGTTATATTTTTGAATAACAGCGCACGTGTTCTCTTATTTGTATCTTTTGTGAAAGTGTTTCTTTGATATATGGACTTCAGGCTTCATACGTTATATAGTTTATGCCTACATTTTGTCATTTACTATTAGAATATGAAAAACGTTTCTGTTTTAAAAATGTGTTTGCACAGACTACTGAACGGAATGGAACACACATGAAATGCGTGTATTCCAAATAACACTATATTATTTCCACTCTAAAACTCCACTTCAATCCCAGATAATCAAATCAAGGCAAGGCATGAGCTAGGAGAAATTCGTTCTAAGTCGGTGGGGGGATGGAATAGCTGGCTGCTAGTAGCTTTTGTTTATCAGCACATTTAGATGACAAAGGACTCTAGCGGAGAGGTGCAAACGGATTTAAGACGCGATTTAAGGTGGGACGGATTTACGAGTTTTTTCGTAGGCTCTGGTAATTCTAGTGTTAAATGCAGTGTAGCTTTGGATACTAGCGCACATGCTCATCTATCTTCTATTGAGCATTTCATCTTTCTTTGGGAAAGGGTGTGAAGATGCAGATAAATGAAGATGAATGTGACAAAGTAAATTGCATCAGGCTACTACTGAGAGAAATTGTGTAAAGCACTACATGAAACATTTATCCATAAAGAATTTTGTACGGAGCGCATTTGTACCTACCACTAGTGTAGCTTCAAAAATAATCAAATAAAATATAACAAAAGCAAAAATCAATAGTACTGGAGTAACAAGGATTTTATTGCATTGTCTCCCACATCTGAAGAAAGAAACCAGGTTTAGTACATCACAGTCAAGTACTACTTCTACATTTTACTCTGTTAGAGGGAAATCTCTTTTCCATAGTAATAGTGACAATAATTCTTAGAAATAAACTGGTACAACAGAATATTCCAAGTATAACATATAGTCATTTAAAAGTGCACAATTTATTTCAGACAACTAAACCAATTTACTAATTAAATAAAAAAGGATGGGGTAAAGTACAATTCAGGTACTACCAAGCCAGATATTTTTTAAAAATGCTGCAATCTGTGGGTAAACAGGATGTTGCCAAGCTTGCAGAAACTTTCCAAAGCAAATTTTGTAATTGAAGCAAAACTCAGCCGACCACTGCAAACAACCATAGCTGTAATACATTCTCTAAGCAACTATGCTGTAATCTGCTCTAACCATATTCTTTTACATACACTGCCTTTAAATCACTGGTTGCAAAATACCCGTAACAGATTCCATAGGAGAATATGCATCCAAGGCTTGCAAAGAGGAAAAACCGACCTCTTGCAGTTGAGCCTTGATGCATCATGTTGACCATTGTTCTCTTCCTATTAGCTGAGCACATACTGGAGCATCAGTTACTATCAAAGAAGTGCTTTTTATATGGTCCACATTTTCTGCGTTGTTGGCAGGTTGCACTTGTGCCAACTTCACAACAACTTAAAGTGTTACCTCAAGTTTTCCAAATATTTTGGAAACATTGGATGCCAGAAATGGTAGATATCATGTGGCTTTTACAGCACAACATAGTGCATTCACTGGCACAATGCAAAGCAATTGCAACATCATATTTTTTTTGTTTGTTCCACTTTGTTCTTATCATGGAGCTGATAGGAATCAAGTTTGCTGTAAATGGGAATGCATGCGTTCCAATTAAACACACACCTACTGTGGATGTTTTATACAAATAGAAAGGCATACCAGTTCTGGCCGAGGGTGTTGCAACAAACAGATATTCCAGAATTGCAAACCAATTCCATCTCTTACATTGGCTTCTGCACTAGGTAAAGCACAGCAAACCAGTTTATTAAAATATTTACAACAACAATTTACTTTTGTACAAGAGATGCCACAAGTAACAGTTTTCAAAAACAATTCTTATGAGACTGACACCACTTGTTTTGGCATTTTAATTACAAAGGCTTCAAAATTGTTGGGCACCATTATTAAGTGGAAAATAAATCACCTCAACGAAAAGGTTTAGGGAACAGTACTTTTGCAGATAGTAAGGTAATACTGAACAAAAATTACTTTTGGGTAGGTTTTCATTAAAATATAAAGCTTTAATTTCAAAACAGATTTAACCTTTTGCTGTTGCGGCTGGTGAAAAAAAAATTGGGGCAAAGGAGCAGTATTTAAACTGAAGCAGCACTTAGCTATTATATAGTGCCTTTCCCATCGATCTATCCAGTCATTAGCACTACGATGAGGACCACGAGAGCAAGTTCAATGCACATCTTGACCTGTCCAGCACCAGACCCATTGGACAAATCCAGGCTAAATGCATTATACCTTTTCCAACAAGCTGCCAAATATGATGCCAGCTTTCCCATTTCTACTGTGTTCCAAAACTTCAGTCTATGACATTCACAGTCCCCTTATTCTTCTCATAACTTGCCCTATAGATGTGGAAAGGAACAGGTGCACCTGCCACCCAAATTTTATACTACACCCGTGTCTAAACTGCCCAATCCTCTACCAACTTGTTCAGTTCCCCATTCTCCCAAAGCCCACACCATAATGTCTGCAACCCACCTCCATAGTGTGTCCTATAACACATCCGCAGCACAAGTCCAATCCAAACTTTATTCTGCCTCTGCTAATAGAGTGCCCAGTCCTTAACCATTTCCACTGTATTCCCTAAATCCACATCATACAATCACGATCCTCCAATTTTTCTCAAATCTTGCACCCCAGTTTATCATCTGCCACACCCATGGAATCATTTCTAATCTAATTCTATTCTAAAATTGCGGCTGGTCTATCCCAGCACTGTGCAAGTTTGCCAGGCTTATCTCACCTGGACACAAATTCACACTGTAGGATGCACAGACTCCCACATCTTGAAACACCTTGTGCCCCAACCTGTCTTGTACTACATCCACAGGAAATGCCCAACCTAAATTAACAACCAGGATACCTGTACTTCCTTGAACATATATTTTGCCTTCCTTTCCTTAAGACCTGAAAATTTCCCAACTACTTTCTGATTAGATTCAGTCATTTACCTAAAACTGCAAAAAAAATACTAATGTCAATATCAACATTTCCCATCATTTTTCTTGTAGTGGCACACTTTTGTAACCTAATATTGCACTAACCTCAAACACATTACGTCTCATACATGTGCTCGGAGGGGTGGGACTACCAGGGATGACAGTTTAAAAAAGGGGGCAGCCGATATTAGCACTCAGACATGGCACTTTGTGAACACTTTAAAGCCATTTCAAAAGTGTCTTGTCCTTTTGCCTGACCCTCTCTGCCTCAGTGGCAACTCGTATGCCCACTATCCACTAGTGATGCAAGGCTCACTGGAAAACACACATCCACGAAGGATAAGACTATAGCAGGTGGGGGACAGGTCTGAAGTGTTCCAAGTACCAAGGCTGCAACATGGCGATCACGGAACAGTTTTTATGCCAGCTTCTCCAGGTAGACCTCACCATGTCTCAAACTCCTGCAGAGCTTGTCCCTCTTAGATTTAGACCTAAGTGCACTATTATTTCCCCAGCACACCTGGGTAGCTCTCACAGCATACTGCTGTGCCACAGCACACTGGTTGAAAAAAAAAAAAAAACACTGCTGTAGATGACTGTTGCTACTTTAATGCTGCTTGCATTTTCAGAAAGGTCTCGTACCCACATTGCTGTCCACAGCGTTTCAAACAGCAAACTGGGATAGCATAATTAGGAATTAATTAAACCACATCCAGTTTGTCATAACAAGAGTAGAAAAAGTCAGTGTGCAAGCTTTAACTTGATCTCTTGCCTGTCACTGAATTCTCAAGTCAGGTCAGTCTGGTCCAAGCTCCTTTATCTTTTTTATCTTCAAGTGAACAATTTATGTATTTCATTACTAATGTAACTGAATTTTCTTTGATTTCTGAAGTTCCACTTGAAGCTGTTAATGGCAGGTGTTAAATGTGAACCACTGACGAGACCTTAGTGCGTCAATGACTGTATAATCACATTAGATTTAAAAAAAAAAAAAAAACTCCAACAACAACCACACACACACAATATTTGCTACCAAGAAATGTGGAAGTGTCCAATTAAAGGGCTGCCACAGGTCACCTGCTTGCCAAAACATCAAAGACTTACATATACTCATTTGGTCTGCTCTCTAGAACCTAAGTTACCCAAACTATTTTATAACATTTCAGTAACTATTTACTGCTCTGTTGCTGATCTTTCTGATGATAAAATAGGTCAATAGCAACTAACAAGAAGAATTCATAATTGCAGAATTAAGGTATTTGAGGGTTCCTCTAGAGTGCCTTTTTCTCTTGCATGATTTAGCTCAAACACTAATCAGCACATTGTCATCTCATAACAGGCTTAAGTTTCAACTTTCGCATTTTTCAGTCCAGCTGTTTTAGCTCGTTTAGACTATCATCAAGAAACTGTGACACACACACACACATTCCCTATTATCAAGAGATCGAGGTTTTCAGTATCAGGGACCCTAAAACGCTGAGATCCATTGAAAACTGGAGATCGAAATTTGACAAATCTACAGCTTTCGCTCCTCCTCCATAGACGATAGGTTATGGTGGGGAGGGCACAAAAAACTGTCAAAACCCTGGACGAAATGAATAGACATAGTAATAAACAGCTGTTAGAAATACCTCATAGAAGTAAAGAATGATTCTAATGTTTTTTTTGTAAATTACAAGCCTTTCATTTATAGAGGTTTGAGAATCTTAAAATATTAACTCACCGCCTGACCAAACACTGCTTCAGCAGGCTTCCCATTCTCCAGTCCTCCATGAACATAGGAAGAATTTTTTCCATAAAACCTAAAAGCATTGAGAAGTGAAAATATTAATTGATTCAGAATAAATGATTGTGTTAATTATTATCATTGTTGTCTATACTTTCAAATTTTCATCTTAAACAATTGTACAATAAAGGGAAAGAAGGCACAGTGCCCAAGTAACTAGTTCCTTTACCTTTATGGCAGGTGAAATGGAGCCTAGCCATCTCATCTTTAAGACTCACTTTGTTAATATTTGTATAATACATTAAAACAAAAACACACCACATTACAGTAATCCCTCGCTATATCGCGCTTCGACTTTCGTGGCTTCACTCTATCGTGGATTTTATATGTAAGCATATTTAAATATATATCGCCGATTTTTGCGGACAATGGGTTTTTTAATTTCTGGTACATGCTTCCTCAGTTGGTTTGCCCAGTTGATTTCATACAAGGGACGCTATTGGCAGATGGCTGAGAAGCTACCCAACCAGAGCACGCATTATGCATAAAATAAAACACCTCAAATATATTGTCAGCACGTTGGCTGTTCGTACCCCTAGAGGATACGGCCGCTCCTCAAAAAACACTGAAAGATTACCTTCACATTGCTGTCTTCCTTGCTGGGCTTACATATGACTGCTTTGTCAAGCGATATGCTTCCCGCACTGTGCTTCGCATACTTAAAAGATCAAAACAGCACGTATTGATTTTTGATTGTTTGCTTTTCTTTCTCTTTCTCTCTCTTGCTCCGACATTCTCTGCTCCTGACGGAGGGGGTGTGAGCAGGGGGGCTGTTCGCACCCCTAGACGATACGGATGCTCGTCTAAAAATGCTGAAAGATTACCTTCACGTTGCTCCCTTCTGTGCAGCTGAATTGTCAAGCAACATGCTTCCTGCACGGTGCTTCGCATACTTAAATGCTCGAAGGGCACGTATTGATTTTTGATTGTTTGTTTTTCTCCGTCAGGAGCAGAGAATGTCAGAGAGACAGAGGGGGTGTGGGCAGAGGGGCTGTTTGCACACTGGCCTAGAGGATACGGACGCTCCTCTCAAAAATGCTGAAAGACTACCTTTATATTGCTCCCTTCCTTGCAGCTGCTTTATCCGGCGGTGCTTCGCATACTTTAAAGCCAAACAGCCCTATTGATTTTTGTTTGCTTTTTTTTCTCTCTCTCTCTCTGACATTCTCTGCTCCGGACGCGCACTCCTTTGAAGTGGAAGATATGTTTGCATTCTTTTAATTGTGAGACGGAACTGTCATCTCTGTCTTGTCATGGAGCACAGTTTAAACTTTTGAAAGAGAGACAAATGTTTGTTTGCAGTGTTTGAATAAAGTTCCTGTCTCTCTACAACCTCCTGTGTTTCTGTGCAAATCTGTGACCCAAGCATGAAAATATAAAAAAAACCATATAAACATATGGTTTCTACTTTGCAGATTTTCACCTTTCGCAGGGGGTTCTGGAATGCAACCCCCGCGATTGAGGAGGGATTACTGTATCTCCTTTCTAACTCCCCAAAAAATTTTTGGTCTTTCCACTGTCGCTCATATAATAGACAATATAGACCTGATCTGCACGCAGAAATTGAATCAATACAGTCCAAAAAAGGTGCTTTCCGTCCACATTTGCTGTAAAGCTTGATTTAACCTTTTTTGTACCAGCTACTTCAAATGTCCTCATGTATGTATGTTAAAGCACTATGCATTTTGGGCAATATTTTCATTATTTCTCATTTCACAGAAAAAAAGTTTCAAACTTGTCATAAAATGACAATAATCACAAATTTATAACAAATGCTATGTCACAAAGTTTTTGCAATTTATACAGTAAAATTAACAACATATGCTGACCTGATATTTAGATACTTCCCAAGTTTGAAGATGCAGTATCAAAGAATTGTAAAAGGCAGAAGAACTGAACACAACAAACTGAGTAGCTGACATGTGGTCTTTGCTGAAGGATTGCTAAGAATGTCAGTTCCCCATCCCAGCAGCTGTACCTCACGACTGCATCGCTGTGAGGTGTACTGCACTGGATTCTCTCTCTCGCGCTCTCTCTCGATTACCTCGTGAGGAGCTTACATTCAGTAAAATATGGTCGAAAGTGTTCACAAAGTCAATATTGTATAGGGTGGTCTACTTCTAACTATGCAACTTGCAATGCAATAATTGCATACTTAGATCTGGACCACCCTGTACATGACTGTTTAACAGTTAGACATTAGTTCTATATATATCTGCATGAAAACTAGTTTGATGTTTTAGAAATTAAAATGTTGCATGATGAAAATTAGAATTCAGTTAAGGAAAAATTAGGTTTTTATGTGCTTGTTCACGTCAGCAGAATTAATAAAGACCCACATGCAGCCCTCTTGGCTAGCCAATCCTTACTCGTGTTTTCTAGGGTCCCCCAGTAGCAAGCGAAATACAGTAATACACCCTACATCCTCTTCTAATCATGTGCAATTTCACTTTATCAATCCTCTGCCTTTCCCTGTAAACGTGTGTGTATATGCAACTGCACTGGCTGCTCATTCACCACTCAGGAAAATTATGTGGTCAACTTTCAAACAGTCTCTTCTTTATCTATGTGCATACTTTTGAGATAGCAACCTCTGAAGCACAGCACTGTGCTCTGGAATAATATAGTAGGTTTGGACATGTGCCTTGGTGTAGTGCTGGTTCTAGCCTGGTAAAGCCCACCGATTTGTAGGCCTCTCCTCATGTTCTCCTTCGCTAGACAGCTAAAAAAAGCAATAAGCAAGTAACTTACTTCACCTACAACCAATTACTCAAACGTGATAAGCTGTAAATAATTCTACTACACATTTTCCTTTAAATCGTCTGCAGATCCGGCTTATCCCATAGAGATCATTTACTTTCTATTGCTTTCAAAAGTTTTCATATTTGTTGTACGACAGTTATCAAGTTCTTTCCGTGAAAAGCTGGGACAGACATTGAGCACTTAAAACTTGTAGTCTGTCGAACACAAAGTCACACTGCAGTCACATTGTGTATATTGTCCAGAAGCGGGTCTTACTGCATAGAGAAGATACCTGGTGTGTCACTTTCTGACACGACAGACACTTGCACACAGTATACATCAAAGACAAGCACAAAGTCCCATCTCGTGAGTTCTTGATATTTTTAAGTTTATAATTTAAAAACTGAGTAAGAATCTGAAAATCTAACAACATCACATTAAAGTTTGATAAATTCTGAAAAGAATGATACCAAAACACATACAGTGCATCCGGAAAGTATTCACAGTGCATCACTTTTTCCACATTTTGTTGTTACAGCCTTATTCCAAAATGGATTAAATTCATTTTTTTCCTCAGAATTCTACACACAACACCCCATAATGACAACGTGAAAAAAGTTTACTTGAGGTTTTTGCAAATTTATTAAAAAAAAAAAAACAGAGAAATCACATGTACATAAGTATTCACAGCCTTTGCGCAATAGTTTGTCGATGCACCTTTGGCAACAATTACAGCCTCAAGTCTTTTTGAATATGATGCCACAAGCTTGGCACACCTATCCTTGGCCAGTTCCGCCCATTCCTCTTTGCAGCACCTCTCAAGCTCCATCAGGTTGGATGGGAAGCGTCGGTGCACAGCCATTTTAAGATCTCTCCAGAGATGTTCAATCGGATTCAAGTCTGGGCTCTGGCTGGGCCACTCAAGGACATTCAGAGTTGTCCTGATGCCACTCCTTTGATATCTTGGCTGTGTGCTTAGGGTTGTTGTCCTGCTGAAAGATAACTGTCGCCCCAGTCTGAGGTCAACAGCGGTCTGGAGCAGGTTTTCATCCAGGATGTCTCTGTACATTGCTGCAGTCATCTTTCCCTTTATCCTGACTAGTCTCCCAGTCCCTGCCACTGAAAAACATCCCCACAGCATGATGCGGCCACCACCATGCTTCACTGTAGGGATGGTATTGGCCTGGTGATGAGCGGTGCCTGGATTCCTCCAAACGTGATGCCTGGCATTCACACCAAAGAGTTCAATCTTTGTCTCATCAGACCAGAGAATTTTCTCTCTCATGGTCTGGGAGTCCTTCAGGTGCCTTTTGGCAAACTCCAGGCAGGCTGCCATGTGCCTTTTACTAAGGTGTGGCTTCCGTCTGGCCACTCTACCATACAGGCCTGATTGGTGGATTGCTGCAGAGATGGTTATCAGTCTGGAAGGTTCTCCTCTCTCCACAGAGGATCTCTGGAGCTCTGACAGAGTGACCATCGGGTTCTTGGTCACCTCCCTGACTAAGGCCCTTCTCCCCTGATCGCTCAGTTTAGATGGCCGGCCAGCTCTAGGAAGAGTCCTGGTGGTTTCAAAATTCTTCCACTTACGGATGATGGAGGCCACTGTGCTCATTGGGACCTTCAAAGCAGCAGAAATTTTTCTGTAACCTTCCCTAGATTTGTGCCTCGAGACACTCCTGTCTCGGAGGTCTACAGACAATTCCTTTCACTTCATGCTTGGTTTGTGCTCTGACATGAACTGTCAACTGTGGGACCTTATATAGCCAGGTGTGTGCCTTTCCAAATCATGTCCAATCAACTGAATTTACCACAGGTGGACTCCAATTAAGCTGCATAAACATCTCAAGGATGATCAGGGGAAACAGGATGCACCTGAGCTCAATTTTGAAAAGGCTGTGAATACTTATGTATATGTGCTTTCTCAATTTTTTTATTTTTAATAAATTTGCAAAAACGTCAAGTAAACTTTTTTCACGTTGTCATTATGGGGTGTTGTGTGTAGAATTCTGAGGAAAAAAATGAATTTAATCCATTTTGGAATAAGGCTGTAACATAACAAAATGTGGAAAAGAGTGATGCGCTGTATGTAGGTTTTAAAATGAGCTCGATTTAAAGCGTGACAAAAAACATCAGAGCTGCACTTTTAGGCTTAAGATTTTATATATTATACTGTACATAGATATATATATATATATAGTAAATATAGATGGACATAGATATCTACATATATCTAGATAGATAGATATGTCTATCTATATCGTGAGAGAGAGAGAAAGGAAAAGATTAAATCCTTACTTCCAACTTGTTCCTACAGGTTCACAGTCTTCAAGCATAAAGAACAATGTTCCTTCTGCTGAAGCTTTTATAAATTTCATTGTTTCCATCATCCCCATATTCCTGGATTTTGGTCTTCCTATTTAAACATTTTGCACTCCTTTTATAGTGTCTGGGCTCTTTAAAAGTTGGTTGGCTTATTTAAAGCAAGTTAGTAAAAGTTAAGCATTCATATTACTGTATTAAAAGAATTAAGTAGAAAAAGCCTGGATGACACCCCAGCTTACTACATGACACACCAAAACTAGTGATGCTCAAATCGATCTGGATTACAAAAAGGAGTATTGGTATAGGTCAGGGGTGGCAAATTCCAGGCCTAGAGTACCGCAGTGGCTACTGGTTTTCATTCTAACCCTTTTCCTAATCAGTGACCATTTTTCACTGCTAAGTAACACTTCCCTCCTCCCATCACTTTTATAGCCCTGTTAGAAGAGTTTAGCCCTCTGAATGGAGACTGGGCAAGATCACTGATTACAACCACAAGAAGGCAAACACTCAATAAAACTGCATAAAAAAAATTCAAGTGACAATGACATAGCAAAAAGGCATGACAAACCAGTGTTTGTGTGTCAGCTTTTATCCCTCCAGATCAGAGAATTTCCAGTTTCACTGTCTCAAAACACCACTCACATCTACAGTTATTCCCAGTTTCAAATAAAAACTAACAGCGTCAGATCTGTGGTGGGAGGGTTTTTTATTGTGATAAAGAAAAACTTTTACAAGTACTATAAATTTTTTTTTTTTTCTTTTATAAATTCTTAACCAAGGATCATTTATCGTCACTCCAAAGTCCATGTGTAGAAACGAAATTTAATAATCCGGTCCTGGTAATTAAGCAGTGCCCATGGTAACCCAATTTTAAAAACAGAACACACTAAAGAGTAGGCCCTTATCCCCATAGACTGTGATAAAAGGTATCACAGAACGATAAACAGAACAAAGTATCATTAATATGTAAATACAGCAAGATAACTATGGCTAAAATCTATATATATAATTCACTAAGCCGCCGACAAGATAGATAGATAGATAGATACTTTATTAATCCCAATGGGAAATTCGACAAGTAGACACCCATGGAAAGCACGCAAGATATCCAATGGTCTTAGAGTTGGTGGGCGTGGCTACGACGACAACTCGCAAAGCCACGCCCACCAACTTGGACGCAGCAACTCACAGAACGGGGCGTCATTCGTGTTCGTCTCTGCTACACTCCACATGCACCTCTGAAGAAGTACGTTTGTCGCGGATGTGAATCGCTGTATGCGGCGTGTAGAAGAGTTTGCGAGGGGTATCCCATGGTCTTACAGTTGGTGGGTGGGTCTGTGTTAGTTGATCTTGCAAGGTTCAGTCTCTCCCTGTGCAACACACACACACAGAGGCAGGGCCAGAGAGAGACAGAGACAGAGACAGAGAGAGAGGGGGCTGGACTCATAAGGTAGGAAGGCAGTTAAAGAATGCACTGGGCTTGATTTTGTTTTCACTTCTGTTTACAGCGATCGGTTCGTAGTGTGCATTTTTGAAATGTTACTTTTCTTGGTGGTTTATTAAAAATTACGGATTTTTTCAAATGTTCATTTTTTGTTGCTATAGCGCAAACTATTGCAGTGTTAGTTTTCTCTGTTGTTCAAGGTTTCCTCAGTGTTACTTAATGTTTTTACATCCATCCATTTTCCAACCTGCTGAATCCGAACACAGGGTCACAGGGGTCTGCTGGAGCCAATCCCAGCCAACACAGGGCACAAGGCAGGAACCAATCCCGGGCAGGGTGCCAACCCATCGCAGGACCCACACACACACCAAGCACACACAAGGGCCAATTTAGACTCACCAATCCACCTAACCTGCATGTCTTTGGACTGTGGGAGGAAACCCACGCAGACATGGGGAGAACATGCAAACGAACCCAGGTCCCCCAACTGCGAGGCAGCAGCGCTACCCACTGCGCCACCATGCCGCCCATGTTTTTACATTTAGTTTACTATTACGCAGTGCATTCTATGGTTTAATTAACTATATTTATGCTTAAAAACTTACAAAAATATATATTTACATACAGTTCGTATGGTCTGGAACGGATTAATTGTATTTCCATACAATCCTATGGGAGAAATTGCTTCGGTTCACAACCAAATCGGTTTATGACCAGTTTTTTGGATCGAATTATGGTCGTGGACCGAGGTTCCACTGCATTCTTTTCAGTTATGACACACGACCGCGTCCACCATCGCAAACTGTTTTACACGCCATGGTCTTAGAGTTGGTGGGCAGGTCTCTGTTAGTTGCTCTTGCGAGCGCGCACATGACCAGGCAGTGTGTTTGCTTCGAGAGCAAGTGTGGACGTGACAGCACCATCTAAGAAGAATCATATTTGTCGCAGATGTGAATCGCTGTATGCAGCGTGTAAAACAGTTTGCGAGGGGTATCCCATGGTCTCAGCAGTGTCTATGCTTCAATGTGAATCGTTGTATGCAGCTTGTAAAACGCTGTATTGTATGTTGCCCTCTCCAGAGTAACATCTTTTCATTCACCTACAGTCGTATCCTCAAAACCAACCCCATTTGGACAACTGTGTCTTTCAGGAAGTGTTCACCCATCAATACATAATTATGCGGCGTATGCTACACCGCGGGTTGGCTAGTAAATACTATTGCAGCATGCCCTGTAAT
Organism: Erpetoichthys calabaricus; assembly: GCF_900747795.2. Taxonomy (NCBI): domain Eukaryota; kingdom Metazoa; phylum Chordata; class Cladistia; order Polypteriformes; family Polypteridae; genus Erpetoichthys; species Erpetoichthys calabaricus. Next base: position 341,872 of record NC_041404.2, on the reverse strand, counting down.
TAACTGCCAGTAAAAAAAGTTAGTAGCAATAATTTAGTATGCGAGACTACTGAAATAAAGTTCAAAGTACAAATCACACAGAGTGTACAGTCAGATTTAGAGATGTTAGCTTCCAAGAAGCAGCTGTTCCTCAAACTAGTAGTGCTAGCCCATAAGCTGTGCAATATCCTGCCCCATGGGTGGTGGGCAAACAGTTCAGGTGCAGGATGAGCAACATCTTCCAAAATGGGGTAGGCTTCACTTTTGCATTTTTTTTCTGGTGTAAATATCCTTGATAAAAAAAAAAATAGTAGTAGTAATATAAAACGTTTACCAGATTTCTTGGATTTTAGCATCCCTAAACAGTACAATGCAATACTACCCAAGGCTTCATTTTAACTGTCACGAACCAGGAAGTACAAATGTGTAACGTTACCTCCAGTGAGCACTTTTTTCTTCAAAGTAATTTGTTAGAAAAAAAAAAAAAAAAAAAACCCAAAACACACACCAAAAGAATTTCTAAAAGAAAGAACCAAAAGATTCTCCCCAAATAAACTGTCAGGGAATTGTTTAGCAGTGTACTCCCTAGCGTCTTTTAGCCGGGCGCTCCACCCAGCTAATTTAGTTGAGCGCCCGGCTGTCATCTCGCATGACATTGTGAAATGACAGCCGCATATCTACAGGCACAAGCAGATCTAATGATCTGCAGAGATGGCAAGGGACAAGTGGGTGGGTGGGCACATATTGCTAAAGCTAATAGTGGGGGATGAGGCAAAGCGGAGTTCACAAGCAAAGAGTATGGGGAGGTGGGGTTCGAGATGGGGGTGTACATGGTAATAGCGGGGGCGGAGCAGCTTAATATAGTGGCAAGGAGTATGGAGAGGTGGGCGGGTGAGAGGGGGCTGTACATGCCAATAGCGGAAGTTCACAAAAAAAAAAAAAAAAAAGTCTAGTGGAACCAGATATCAGAAAAAAGGCGTCAGAAAGTGATGTCTCTGTTCTCAGCGTCAGTGCAGTCTGTACAGTGCTGCTAAGTGTACAGCAGCTCTCTTGTTCAGTACATAGCAAACCAATACATATATACAGTTGTTTAAGCATTAGGTGTGTTCTGTGTGCAAAAATCCTTGTAGCACTCACTGTGGTTCCTGTTTAAAGTGACCCCATCTGCTGTTCTTATATTTGCTCATATTTGGACCTGCGTCCATATTGCAAAAAGTGTGCAGAAACCCTTGCAGCACACACAGTGTCCTGAGCAAAAGGTTTGTCACTGAATTACTGAGGGTTTTGTACGGAAGCGTATTAGGGCCACGGTGAAGAAAAAAAATATGGACAAAGTGAAGAAAAGAAAAAAAAAAAAAAAAAAAAACCTGTCGAGAATAATGTCGACATGCTGCTACATAACTTATGACAGAGTTTGAGAAAATCTAGTAAATGAAATATTCATTTTAAGATGAAGTTTAGTTTATGATCTTCTACTTTAATGACAAACTACAAGAATAAAGTCTACATGTCGACTTTAATCTTGAGATAAACGGCGAGAATAAAGCAGAAATGTCGAGATTAAAGTGAAAATGTTGAGAATGCGTACCTGCCGTAGTGCAAGTGTGAATTGAATATCCAACAGGCTCTCACTTTCCCACTCAAAAGTCTTATTCATAAGTACTTTTAATTTTTTTTTCCCCCCAAACGTTTTACCAACATGAGCAAAAAAAAAAGTGTTCAGAAAACAACAGTGCTCAGTTATTTTAGAAAAGAGACATCACAAACTAATTAAGGTGTGGCGCCAACTCCTGATGTAGCAATTTCAGACAGAAAAGACATTGCAGAGGCTGGTCCATCAGGGGAAATCTCTTGAGCACACACTCTGCCAATTGATAAATCTAAGCACCGCTTGTCAGGCATAAACAAACAATAGTTTAAAGATTTTAATTGGATAATGGTCAAAGAAAATGGTATGTGGTGCTCATTGTGCATGAAATATTCAAACACCCCCCAAGGAGGGGTTACCTTGGGTAAACGTGCCATGCACAAGAATTCGAAAAGAAAGCTTGCTGAACCATGAAAAAAGTAAAACGCACATCGAGTCTTCTGCTGACCTTTTAGGAAAGCATGTACTAGAGCAAACTGGAATCGGTCAAACTTAAAGATCTCTATCTGTGTTAAATAACTTAGAGATGCCTTTGTGGGAGCTTTAAGATCCATGCATTAATTGGCAAAAAAATGAGTTACCACATACAACATTGTTTGAAAAGCTGTTGGAAAACTGCTAATCTGGTTGGACTAGGGTCAAATGAAGCTGCTGTTATGATTGGGAAACAGAAAGGTGTGGCAAAACTACTTAAAGATAAAACATCTCATGTATAACGCCGTGCGTAGAACTCACACTATAACATGGCATAAGCACAAAAGCGGGATTGTGCGTACGCACAGAAAACTCCAGATGCTGGAATCTGTGCGCACGGAAACTTTCATGTTCTTCCACTACATAAATCCCGATCAGCGTGAAAAGTAACGCACGTGCACGCGCCTTCTGTCCCGCCCCAACTCCTCCCAGAATTACGCCTCTTTGAATATGCAAATCGATATAAATAGCCTTCTGTGAAAAGACAATGGGAAAAGCACAGGGGAAAATATAAGAATTTCAGCGAATACCAAATGGAGGCAAAGGAAAAACGTACTATTTGTTGGTTTAAACCAGGGGTGTGCAAAGTCATTCCTGGAGGGCCGCAGTGGCCACGGGTTTTTATTCCAACCCAGTTGTTTAATTAGAAAACAATCCTTGCCAATAATTACATTTCATGGCTTGTTAGTGCTTTAACTCTGCTATGTCAAGTCATTCTCAAATCCTAGATTTTTTTTTCCATTCTAAAGATATCCAAATATTTTGAAGTGTAAAACGGATGGGTAATTCTCAATCCTTGACTTTTTTGTCTTCTCTTTCCTTCCAAGTATTTAATTAAACCAAATAGTGCATGATAAATACACACAGGCGTAAAGGGTAACAAGCAAAATGGATAACTGCTGGTTTCTTTTGTCATTTGCATCTTATTGCTAATAAGGAGCAATTAAAAACCAAGAATGCAGCTGTTTAAGACTTAAATAAGCAATAAGGGTTCAAAATCTTAACGAGGGAGATAACTAAAAGGAAGCAGAAGTGTTTCTAGGGCAATTAGTGCTTCTTATTAAGCAATTGGGTTGGAACAAAAGCCTGCAGCCACTGCGGCCCTCCAGGAATGACTTTGCACATCCCTGGTTTAAACAGTGGTATAATCAACAAAATGAAGTTGATCAAGTGAAGAAGCTCAAGTTCACAAAGTCGCACAGTGCCCAAAATAAAAAAGAAATCACATATCAAAGTCGCCGTGAAAAGGCGAGTCGTAGCCCACCATCTGAGTGTCATATGAAAGCTTATTAGGGTACAGACAAAACAAAATAGGCACACAGTGGGTAAAAAAGCACGAAATGTCAACTTTAATCTCAAACTTTACACTTTAATCACACAGTTTATTTTGTCATTAAAGTAGATCATCATAAACTTCATCTTAAAATCGTTTAATTTACTAGTTTCTAAAATCCCATTGTAACTAAAGTAGCACATTAAATGCTTTGTTCTGTATTTGATCTTCTATGTGCTCTGTGTGTGAATCACTACCTGCTTCTTAAACGGGCTTTTTCTCCGACAGGACACATAATCCATTACATTCATGATATTACAGCTCTCTGAATAATTAAAATACTGAGATGTATACGTGAAATCTTTTTCATGATGACAGGAGTTAAAGCGTGTTATTAAACATGGGAACACGGTGGCGCAGTGCTTGTTCATGTCTCACGCAAGAGGCTTGCTGCGCCATGCGCGACCTTCGATGAAATAATTTATTGTAGCAGTACTGTCTCTTTCAAACATACTAACCTCCAATTCCTGTCCTTACTTTTCTTTCTCCAAATACCCAATCGCCACACAATCAGCTCTGTAATAGACGTGAATCCATTTGTAAGCTTAGAACGCCAATTCTTCAAAACTTTTAAGGAACATTGAAATATCTTCGTAGTACATGTTTAATTATTCTATCCGTCTATCATTCCAGTGTCGCGTCAGCACAATCAAGAATACAACGCAATGCAGGAACAATCCATGAACTAGCTAGCGCTGCGGCACCGTGTCCTCACATGTTTAATTATTAACAATACAGATTATTTAAATGAAGTTAAAGTTGTATCTGTATAATATAATCAACATATTTTGCTGCATTTCATCTTAAAAATGATATCGTCATCATATGTAAATACGCGCTTTATAAAGTGGCGCAGGTTGAGCGATATTATAACTGTAGTGCAAGTTTACAGTGAGGTGATTGTACTTATAAGTCCAAACAGTTCTACAAAGAGCACTTGATGGACTGATTGAGTGCGTTTATAGTTCTTGGGATGAAACTTTTTCTAAACCGCTAAGTCCGTACATGGAAGTCTGGGAAACGTTTTGCCGTGGCTAAGCGTCAGCGTCTGCTTCATGCTGTATACCGATAATTCTCTTTCCGATCAGCTGCTGCTGTGATTCCCCACTCAGATACAGTGATATAAATACTCCAAGTGGTACAGTGAGAGTGATATGGAAAAAGATGATCTGCTGTGGCAACCCTTAACGGGAGTAGCTGAAAGAAGAAGATGCAGGGAGAGTAACAACACTAAAGCAGTTATGGTATTTGGAATAATATGGCTATTCCCTGGACCATTATATTGCTGCAGGTTAATTACAATCAGATGCATTACACTAATAAACAATATGCAGTTAGTTTCAGTGTATTTATAAAGCCGCGTCAGGAATGTGGGTCTAAGAAAGAAAGGGTGACCACGCAGGAACAGTAGCACTGCTTTGACGCTGGGTGCCGCCAGTCTGCAAAACCGAGCGGAGAAATTGCGTACACCAGGGCATGAGTTACCGTGGAAATGTATGTGGCTTTACGCCAAGTTTAGGTTTTATACATCGCGATTTGAGCGTGGAAATGTTCATACGCAACATTTCTGTGCGTACGCACCGTTTATACATGAGGCCCCTGGACTCTTTGTCAACTGCCACCGTTTAAACCGCCGACTGGCCCTTGCAAGTGCCCAAGCAGTAGCTGCTGTACCTTAGTTAACAAAACTGAACGACATCTTAAGGCAGCTATTCTATTTCTTCCAAAATTCTTCATTTAGGATGGCTGGTTTAATGGAAATTCAAAATATTCTGAACATTCCCCAGATTGAGCTGAAAATGGCCAGTGACACTAGATGGCTGTCTCATGACTTTGCAGTACAGTCACTACGACAATGTATGATGAGTGATCTCCATGGAGGGCCCAGATCCTGGGGACCTTGATTATGAGAAAGCTGCATTCAACTGGGCCTCTAGGAAGAAAAGAAGATTAAATATTTAACTGAAGACACCTTCTGCATATGCAAGTCGGCTTTGAAGAATATTTTAAAATTTTTCTTCATTAGGTTTCCCATACTTTTTTTCATTGTTTTCATTTCCCGACAGCGACAATACTTGTGCTGTGCCTCTTCGTTTATGTCATAAAAATTGTTATTTAAAATTTCTGTTAGGGTTGCAGGATCCTGAATTGGATACTTCTTAAATTTAATAAAAATATTCTGGCACAAGTGTCAAACCTTAAAAAAGGAAGTCATATTGAGCTTTGGAAAATAATTAACTAATAAAAATAGTGCACATTTAAATTTTCCCCGTCTCGCCCGGCTACTTTTTCATGCCACCCGGCTGGAAAAAATTTCTGGGGAGAACACTGGTTTAGTTTAAAATATATTTTCACCGACAATGGCAAAGCACCACAATGACCCATTGTCTATCACGGTTAACACCACTGCAGCGAATCATTTTTGAGACTTCAAACATCAAGCATACTTGTTCCTATGAAAGTTATTTCAGCCAGCACAAGCTCGTCTGGGCTTAATTTTAACCGTTTTAAAATATCATGAATGGAGTATTTTAAAGCAAAAACGCATGAATTTAATGTACTCTACTAATACATGTAATTACACTGACATTTTTAAATAATGTTTGTGTAACAGCAAGTCTAACAAAATTGAGGTCTTTTAAAAGTAAATCAACAAAAACTAAAAATGCCCCAACTTTTCAAATAAAATCTCCAAGTTATACCACGCATATATTTTCTAACTAAGATTGTACTGTATAATATATTACATATAAAAATAAGCAGGTATTAAAATATTTTTTGACACAAGGGGTTCAATTAAAGTTTAAAAACCAACTGATAAATTACCGAAATTCTCAACATTTTATATACATGTTAAATATGTATATACTTTTCAATAATTAAAAAAAAGCTATTCAAGACAAGTAGGATTCAAACTCCAACTGAACCATTAGACACAAAATATTCAGGACACCCTTTTACAACAACTTAGTAAAAGTGATTTTAGTAAGACCTTTGAATTTTTCCCAGTATCAAACTTATTTGCAGAGATTTAGTATTTGTGTTCCTGAAGCTTTACATAATAAACCCACTTGACTAAATACAGTGGTGTGAAAAACTATTTGCCCCCTTCCTGATTTCTTATTCTTTTGCATGTTTGTCACACAAAATGTTTCTGATCATCAAACACATTTAACCATTAGTCAAATATAACACAAGTAAACACAAAATGCAGTTTTTAAATGATGTTTTTTATTATTTAGGGAGAAAAAAAATCCAAACCTACATGGCCCTGTGTGAAAAAGTAATTGCCCCCTTGTTAAAAAATAACCTAACTGTGGTGTATCACATCTGAGTTCAATTTCCGTAGCCACCCCCAGGCCTGATTACTGCCACACCTGTTTCAATCAAGAAATCACTTAAATAGGAGCTGCCTGACACAGAGAAGTAGACCAAAAGCACCTCAAAAGCTAGACATCATGCCAAGATCCAAAGAAATTCAGGAACAAATGAGAACAGAAGTAATTGAGATCTATCAGTCTGGTAAAGGTTATAAAGCCATTTCTAAAGCTTTGGGACTCCAGCGAACCACAGTGAGAGCCATTATCCACAAATGGCAAAAACATGGAACAGTGGTGAACCTTCCCAGGAGTGGCCGGCCAACCAAAATTACCCCAAGAGCGCAGAGACGACTCATCCGAGAGGTCACAAAAGACCCCAGGACAACGTCTAAAGAACTGCAGGCCTCACTTGCCTCAATTAAGGTCAGTGTTCACGACTCCACCATAAGAAAGAGACTGGGCAAAAACGGCCCGCATGGCAGATTTCCAAGACGCAAACCACTGTTAAGCAAAAAGAACATTAGGGCTCGTCTCAATTTTGCTAAGAAACATCTCAATGATTGCCAAGACTTTTGGGAAAATACCTTGTGGACTGATGAGACAAAAGTTGAACTTTTTGGAAGGCAAATGTCCCGTTACATCTGGCGTAAAAGGAACACAGCATTTCAGAAAAAGAACATCATACCAACAGTAAAATATGGTGGTGGTAGTGTGATGGTCTGGGGTTGTTTTGCTGCTTCAGGACCTGGAAGGCTTGCTGTGATAGATGGAACCATGAATTCTACTGTCTACCAAAAAATCCTGAAGGAGAATGTCCGGCCATCTGTTCGTCAACTCAAGCTGAAGCGATCTTGGGTGCTGCAACAGGACAATGACCCAAAACACACCAGCAAATCCACCTCTGAATGGCTGAAGAAAAACAAAATGAAGACTTTGGAGTGGCCTAGTCAAAGTCCTGACCTGAATCCAATTGAGATGCTATGGCATGACCTTAAAAAGGCGGTTCATGCTAGAAAACCCTCAAATAAAGCTGAATTACAACAATTTTGCAAAGATGAGTGGGCCAAAATTCCTCCAGAGCGCTGTAAAAGACTCATTGCAAGTTATCGCAAACGCTTGATTGCAGTTATTGCTGCGAAGGGTGGCCCAACCAGTTATTAGGTTCAGGGGGCAATTACTTTTTCACACAGGGCCATGTAGGTTTGGATTTTTTTTTCTCCCTAAATAATAAAAACCACCATTTACAAACTGCATTTTGTGTTTACTTGTGTTATATTTGACTAATGGTTAAATGTGTTTGATGATCAGAAACATTTTGTGTGACAAACATGCAAAAGAATAAGAAATCAGGAAGGGGGCAAATAGTTTTTCACACCACTGTATATTTGGAGGGGGGGGGGGGGGGGGGGCAACCAACTCTTTACAATCCATCGCAGAAATGCTGTAAATTCCAACTTTTCTTAGTATGACACATTAGGTAATCACACATTAGCTATTTTGCATACAATTTCTTTTATCCAATCATCCAAAGTAAGTCACGTAACAGGCACGGCATTAACATAGTTTCCCCCCCCCTACCCCCCAATTAGGACATAAGACTGGTCATGCTCTGGAGTAAATGTGGCACGAAGTATTTTTGAGTTACATATTGTCTGGTGCAAATGCAGCTGCAGAAGTGGCAGCTGTAACTACTGGCAAACTTGATATAAACTGGAGATCACACATACAGCATCTGCTACGTACACATGATTCACCCCATACTGTAACACTACCTTTTCCATTTGTGTACTGTATCTACACAGTGTAAAACCAAGCACCAGGTTGTTAAATGTGTGACACCAAGTACCAGGGCATTGTCCTTACACCCCATTTTTCTCCAACCAAGCCAATTGCCATTTATTTTAAAAATCACATTCCACTGCATGCATGTCTTCAACCGCTGTATCCAACTATGAGTCCATCTCAAGATTTTGTCTCATGCTCATAGCTACTCACATTTCACATGCATTTCATGTGTGTTCCTTGTCTACAATGATCGGTGGACAGGAAATGAGAAACAAGAAATGTTGAACAAATACCTAAAATAGAAACTTTTTTCATATTATAGTACTAATGACAAAATTTTGACATGGGAGTGTATAATGTGTGAAGACTGAAGTCGAAATATCAAACTAACACTTTCATATAAAAGGTACATGTGTAACAAAACAAGTTTTATTCAAGAATATAACCAAACAAAAATAAATCTGGTTAGGGTACCACACAGATAGGATATCTTGAGTGGTGCAACATTAAGAACTGCTGACTTATAACCAAGAGGTACCGTGCAGCATTAAGAACTGCTGACTTATAACCAAGAGGTACCGGGATCAAATCCTTGAGAATTACCATTTTGAGCAGAAGCTGCTCTTATTGTTACTATTGTACTGTTTGGATGCAGCAACAGGTCAGGCGTCATTCTGCCAGTCAGTCTGCCCCACGTGTGTCCTTCAAAGAAACAGCAGGGCTTACAGAGCTTGGCAAGGTATTGTGCAAAGTCCCATTTGTGATTTATGTTTTGTGATGGTCTTTGTATAGAAACATCTATATGTTACTTATATAAAAGTCAGATTGAATGTTATTTACCTTGATTTATTTACTTACTTTCCTACAGTGTAAAGTGACAAGTAGACTGCAGAGCTTCCTCTGTTTGATCGATATGGGCATGCTGACAAAGTACATGTGTACTGAAGTGACATTAGCTGCAGGTGGATGCTCCCTTCACACCCTACACAACTGTGTTTAATCTTATTCAGGAACAGATCCCGGTCACTCCATGGAAGAAAGACTTTCCGAGACTAATGTCATAAAACTTTTCTGGACAAAGGCAGAACCGTAATAGTTGTGTGGAGCTTCCACCTGCAAATGTGGTTTGATTTCCTACCACCTGACTGGTCTGCCTCAGTTTTATTTTGAAATTGTATTAGAGCTTTGAAGAACTCAAACATTATACATTTGAGTACTCTGTTACCATTAAAAAGGCTGGGGGAGGCAGGGTATGGGGTGTTTAACCAGTGGGGGCTGGGTGGTCTCATGGCTTCGGAACCCCTGCAGATTTAGTTTTCTCCAGCTCTCTGGAGGTTTTTTTTTTTTTGTGTTTGTTTTTTCTGTACTCCCTGGCCATCAACTTTATTTTACTCTTTGTACTTAGTATTGCCTACTCTTATATTTTTCTTTCTTCATCTTGTTTAAAGCACTTTGAGCTACATCATTTGTATGAAAACATGCTACATAAACAAATGTTGTTTTGGAAAACATGACACTGGCACTTGGCTTGAAATTCATCTCTTACTTACTACTACTGCAGATCTTTTTAAATTCAGAGGATGAAGGTTGGGGCAATTTCTTTAGAATCCCCCCCCCACCCCCCCTCACATTTTAAAAAGGACAATCTACCTATAATTGTTCATTCTTTTTCAACCGTTTACACCAGTTCTGCAGAAGATCCAAAAATGTTAATTAGAGGCACTAATTTTGCTAAGAAATAGTTGACCACATCAGTGATTTCCTTCTACCTCATAGCCACATGATCATAGGGACTGCTTCTTAGATGGTGGTGGGGTAGAAGTTAACTATTGTACTACTGTACTAACAATTGTTTAACTTGTGCTTCTTGAACATTACCATGGCTTTAGTTTTGTATTTTACACAATCTCCTCTGCATACAGCCATATTTTTGTGCTATAATGTCCAATGGACATTTTTAGCAAAGTTAGCAGAATTAAGCTTATTTTAATCTTCTGTCAACCTAGGCAGGCTCACTATGCTGTTGGTAATCCTGTTGTGCAAAATTGTATGGAAGTGAGCTGGGATACATTTCCACGGTCACCTTTTAAAAAAAACAAAAACACAACTGTGGTGACTGTACACCACTTACATAAGCTTACTGAGGAATATTCATCCTACATCAAGAATTGTTACACTACATTACATTTTACTTCATACTATTAGACCCCAAAAGGGAAACCTTTTTGTAATTTTTATTTAAAACTTTACCTGTGTAGGAAGTCTGGTGCCTGATTCAAAAGGGTGTAATACTGTCTGACGAATTCCCGCCCGACTAGCAGGGCACTTGGCTTCTCCATCACCATTTCTTTGGTCAGCACGTAAGGACTTAAAGGGAGAAAAATAAATGCAATTATTGTAGGAGATACTCATTCCAACATTCCAAAAATATAGATCGGTTTAATTTTACTATATTATATACCCATCCATCTTAAAACACGACAAACACTTTCACAAAGTACCTCCTTCACTTTCCATAACCCACAATGAAAAAGCAATTTTTTTGAAAGTTTGCAAATTAAAAAAAAAAAAAAAAAACCCACACACACCACGAAAACTCTCATTCATACAAGTATTCAGACTCAATTCAGTGACAGCAATTACAGATTTTAAATGTTCATATCTCTTAAGACTATGCAAGCTTTAGATGGATTTGTGAAGTTCACCCAATTCTTCCTGGGAGGTGTCTATTAATTTCCAAATACAAAGCAAGCCAAGGTGTTCAGGAGTACACCATCAAAAGGAACTTGGAAACTCTGGCAGGAACTGGTTTGGCAGACCCAAAGTAATGAGAGAATTTGAAAAGGAGTTTGATTGTAAACAACTTGTGACATAGGTGCCTCACAGGACAACATCGTCAGGCATACCTGAACATTATCCATATGGCCAATTCAGGGATGCACCAATTTGGGAATTCTGGACTGATGCCAATGTTGAAAAATGTCTATGTACTTTCCTGCAAATTACAAAACACATTTTTTGTAGTAACCTCTGAAAGTTTACAACTTTCTGTTGAACTATTTCCATTTATTTACTGGACTTGAACTGCTTAAATTTCAACAAAACCTGGAAAAATGGGGAGGTTTTAAAACTTTACCAGTACTGTATACACAGTTTTTTTTTTTTTTTAATTCTCCAATAAAACAACCCAAATTGAAAAAACACATCTCCCTTTTATTGTATAAAAAATAGGCACAAATTCAATACCACTTTAGAGGCTAAATCGTATCAGTTGAAGAGAAAATCCTGGCCCATTGCAAAACAGGGGCACATCACAGCAAATGAAATTTCAAAAAGAGAACCCCCATTATTAGCAGATGTAAAGTAACTGTACCTGGTAAGGCAGAACCACACAACAAAGTTTAAAGCTATTCTGTCATGTACCAATGACTAAGTGAATCTAAACAAAGGATGTCTGCACAGGACAGCACTGTTGCTAAATTAGTTAAGTTGGGCTAGAGAAGGGGGGGGGGGGGGGGGGGGGAAGAAGAGATTCAACTTAAAAACTTTAGGACTTCCTTTTCAGACAAGTTTATTTTCTTAGAAATATTGTAAACTTAAAAAAAACAATTAGGAATCTGTTGCCAAAACAGATACAAATTTTCCAGCCAGTCTGCTAAAGTAATGTTTTCAGCCAACACTAAGGGCTCGTTTATACTTCACGCTCAGAACACGTACGCATCATGGCTGCCACGCGTTCATTTGACACATCCTCTGAGCAGGTCTTCAGAAATAAACGTGACGCATGAGTGAGTTGCAGTACCAGCAAAAAGTTGGGGGGCACATTGTGATAAAAGTTGGAATGTGACGTCAGTCTGTTTACTATCTACATTTGACAGAAAGCCTCTATGCGGATCCTACGGGAACTATTTGCGCGCTTCGATGTGGTGAAGCAAAATGCCAACAATACAGATGCATTCGTGGTGCTTTTATATTCAAGCGTCGCCATATTCCCGATCGTAATGACACGATACATTTTAATAGTCTCACACACCATTTTTTTGTTTTTGCAACTTCATAACAGCAACATAATGTACAGCGCTGTACTTGAGCCACAGAGAAAAAAATTAAGGACATGGTGAAAACGTGTATTTTGTGATTAAAATGGAAATTTCAGCTTTAATCTCGAAAAGTCCACTTTAACCTTGTAGTTGACTTCCTCATTAAAGCAGACCGTTGTAAACATCATCCCAGTTTTTAATCGATACGAGCTTCTTGGACTTCCTCCTGACCTGACAGCAGCGGTAAGCAGCAATAGATCACCACACAGAACACATTAAAGATTTATACTTGCTATCACTTTCATGATGAAATGCATTAAAGTATGAATGGTACAATGTTACATTTTACAGATCTTTAATTTCGTTTAAATAATGAATACCGTTAATAATTACACACATGGGGGTGACATGTTGCAGGAGTGCTAGCACTGCTGTCTCGTAGGGTCACGTCGCTGGTATTCCTTGCTTGGAGTTTACATGTTTTCCTGCTGGGTTTCCACACTGTGCTCCGGTTTTCCTTCCAAAGATATGCAGATTTGGGGAATTGGTGCTGCTAAAATGACTCCAGTGTATGTGTGTGCTTATATTCACCTTGCACAAGCTGAGGCCCCATCCAGGGATTGTTTCTGCCTCGTGCCCAATGCTTGCTAGAATGGACACATCCCTGGATTGATGGATTTAATCATTGAACATCCTTTTCAGAGATATTGCGGTAAAGTGTCATCAGAATTTAATGGATGTTCCAGGCAATTCACAACACAGAGAAGCTGAACCTGTTCTCACTGCGATAATATCTCGCACTGCCACCTGCTGGATTCCTCCAGATTTACATAAAGTACACGTGCAAGTATAAACTGTAAAACGCTTGCGCAGCAGGAGATTCTGCTGTAGCATGCGTCACGTGAAGTATAAACTCAGCCTAACATTGCTCGCTACCTAAATTAGTCAATCACTGAATGTTGGTTAATGGATGAGTTAAGCGTTTGTTTTTTTGCAATACATGCAATATTTTCACTGTAGCAAAGTTTCCCCATGTGCATAAACAAAATACTACTACTTTTAAGGCATTTTATCACCATATACTTTATTTCATTTCAGTCTAACTTGCATTGTACAATGGTTGGTAAGCTGGCCTATTTAATACTTGTAGGTAAAGAGGTGTGCAGTTAGGTTTCTATTATTCAAGCAGCCATCTATCAATACATGCATGCACTTTCCAAGCCAGGTACCAAAGTAAAAAAAAAAAAAAATGTTGATACAATTATCTAGGTGGAATCGGGAATTTGATGTGGTCAATTTTAAAACAGTGTACTTCACTAGCAAAAGTTTAGATTAAATATAAGCACCCCCCGCCCTTTAAATAAATGAATGATGTTTTATATAAATAAATGAATGATGTTTTATATAAAACAAACACTTCAATGCAAATGGTACCCTATAACTAAGAATGTGCTTTGGTTTTGTGAAATACCCTTTTTACAAAACATAAAAGAAACAATTGTACTTGATCATATAGAGTCTAAACATAAGCACTTAAAAGATGCAAAAAACAGGAAGAGGTTTCCTGCAATGTAACAAAAAAGGATGTAAAAAAAGAAAAAAAATCAGTATGATCAGTTAAGTGAGTAAATGGACAAATTATTCATTACCCATGAGCACGGCAAACAATGCAAGGCCCCACACATCATTTAAAACAAATTAAAACTAGAATAGTTATTATAAACAAATTCAATTGAACTTGGTTTTTAAAACAAAAAAAGTGTGTATGTAACAGTAGTAAGACCACCACTGAAAATATAACTAAAAACAGCATACACTCATGGAGTTATGGCTTGAATATAAAACAAACAACCACAACACACACTAAAATGAAAACCCACCACAGCTTATGCAATTTAGGTGTCAATACTGGTAAATAACATATGAGTTAACTAATAGTTAAAACAAAATCAGGCATATGTGCAACATAACAGGCACCATATTTATCAAGTGTCTCAGAGTTAGGAAAATGATCCTAGTTTGCTCAAAAATCTAAGAAGGGGTTTCATGGCATGGCAAAGCTGGAATATGATCAGGAACAACAGAGTTTCAGCAGCTGCTACTAGCTTTCTATGGTCATAATAGCAGGAAGGTGGTCTTTCTGAAAGCATGACTGTGGACCACTCATCCATCCATCAATTTTCCTAAACAGGGTCACGAGAAACATGGGAGTCTATCCCAGCAAGCTTAGGGCACAATACAGGAACAATCCTAGGAGATTCACTGTTAAACATACCCAACTTCTGACTTTACTTTCATTCAGCTTGTGCGCCTCTTTCCATCTTGGTTCTTGTTACAGTATTATTCTTGAGGTTGTAGCAAATTGGAAACAACTATATACAGCCGACAATACCACACTATCTTACGTTTTCATTCTACTACTTGTTACCATTAATAATAAAATATAACCTTAATGCTAATATCACCAAACACATGCAACTCTGCACCCTTAATTGTGAATTGGAAGTCGTGACATCATTTGTTCCCAAACGTGAAACACTTAGATCCTACTCTGACTTTTAGGGCAATTCCCAAAAGTAATTCTGGAACACTTGATAAATACAGGCCCAAGACCATAATGTCTTAAAACAGATTTTTCCAAGGAAATATTTTAATAACTGTATGGAATATGACTGACTGAGAAGTTTCAAACCGAGTTCAGTGAAATAACAACATGCCATGCAGAAAAAAAGGGTGGGGGACGAAAAACTTGGTAGTCCCTTTGACTCTGTGGGATACTCCATGCTCCCACTCCTGTTTGGAAGCCTCTTGAAACAGACACTGTCGATAGTCATGAAAGGGTTGAGCTTGGCAGATGAGAACAAAACACACACAAAACAAAGGGGGGGGATGCATAAGGTCCTCAGTGGTTTTATTAAAAACGGGCAAAACAGTGTCCCAAAGTGCAGTGCAACAAAATGTGCAATAAATAAATAAATGCCCATGTGGAGGTTAAAATCAATCAATTAAATAATCCAATTAAAACAAGGTTAAAACACAGCAGGAAACTGTCCCTAAAAAAACCATGAGCCCTGGTGTAGTCCTTTAAAGCAGACACCTTCTTAGTTTATCCCTATACGCCCTCTTGCAGCTAAGGAGGCGCCTATCCAGCTGTTCAGCCCACCTTCATCACTGCTCCTAGGCTTGGGCCACTATACCAAAGCCTCAGACTCCCATTTCTCTGAGCCTCTCACTTCCCTACAGCAATGCTGCCTCTCGTCGGCGAGTCCCTGAGCAGCTCTTCAGCTACTCCTGCTCTCAGGTCACTCAGCTGGAGTGGGCCATCAGCCAACCGGCACCGTTCACCATGCTCCCTAGAGGGATTTCCTGCCGGCCGTCTGCTTGCACTGGCTCGCTCTCCAGTTCTTGCCTTTCTGCTCTCCTTTCTTTAACCTCCTTGTGTTTCTCTTTTCTTTCATCTCTTTTTTTGTTCTCCCTCTCCAACACTCACATTTTCCATTTAAAACAAGGGGCATGGCACAAATGTGGCAATCAGCAGCTCCCCGCGCCAATTTGGGGTCACATGCGATCCTGCACCTGTGTACTAAGTGCAGGGAAGTCTGTTCCCACATCATACACAGAAACAGCTCTCGCCACACTACCACATCCACCCAATGCCCCAAATGCATCAATTAAAATTTTTTAAGAAGACTAGGGGGCTCCACCCCCGGGTTTGGTTTACCAGATATACAATTTAAAGAGATTATTTTCATGGGAATTGTTACATATGCATTATTTTCACTTTTACTTTAAAACTTTTGTAAAAACAATACTGTACTTGTCCTTTATTTCCAGCCCCGGGGCGTGGTTAAATCTCTTTCTCGCAGGACGTATAACGCTGCTTGCGTTGTGAAGGGGAGGTGGCTGAACGCACGCTAAGGAGAAGGCTGGCTTGCTGGTGCTGGCAAGCTGCGTATTCTGCTTGTCGCACTGTGTGTCAATTATAGTGCATCCAGAAAGTATTCACAGCGCATCACTTTTTCCACAGTTTGTTATGTAACAGCATTATTCCAAAATGGATTAAATTCATTTTTTTCCTCAGAATTCTACACACAACACCCCATAATGACAACATGAAAAAAGTTTACTTGAGGTTTTTGCAAATTTATTAAAAATAAAAAAATTGAGAAAGTTCATGTACATAAGTATTCACAGCCTTTGCCATGAAGCTCAAAATTTAGCTCAGGTGTATCCTGTATCCCCTGATCATCCTTGAGATGTTTCTGCAGCTTAATTGGAGTCCACCTGTGGTAAATTCAGTTGATTGGACATGATTTGGAAAGGCACACACCTGTCTATATAAGGTCCCACAGTTGACAGTTCATGTCAGAGCACAAACCAAGCATGAAGTCAAAGGAATTGTCTGTAGACCTCCGAGACAGGATTGTCTCGAGGCACAAATCTGAGGAAGGTTACAGAAATATTTCTGCCGCATTGAAGGTCGCAATGAGCACAGTGGCCTCCATCATCTATAAGTGGAAGAAGTTCGAAACCACCAGGACTCGGAGCTGGCCGGCCATCTAAACTGAGCGATCGGGGAGAAGGGACTTAGTCAGGGAGGTGACCAAGAACCCGATGGTCACTCTGTCAG
Source organism: Erpetoichthys calabaricus (assembly GCF_900747795.2). Taxonomy (NCBI): domain Eukaryota; kingdom Metazoa; phylum Chordata; class Cladistia; order Polypteriformes; family Polypteridae; genus Erpetoichthys; species Erpetoichthys calabaricus. The sequence goes on along the minus strand of NC_041404.2, from coordinate 324,663 downwards.
AGCTCCAGAGGTCCTCTGTGGAGAGAGGAGAACCTTCCAGAAGGACAACCATCTCTGCAGCAATCCACCAATCAGGCCTGTATGGTAAAGTGGCCAGACGGAAGCCACTCCTTAGTAAAAAAAAAGGCACATGGCAGCCCGCCTGGAGTTTGCCAAAAGGCACCTGAAGGACTCTCAGACCATGAGAAAGAAAATTCTCTGGTCTGACGAGACAAAGATTGAACTCTTTGGTGTGAATGCCAGGTGTCACATTTGGGGGAAACCAGGCACCGCTCATCACCAGGCCAATACCATCCCTACAGTGAAGCATGGTGGTGTCAGCATCATGCTGTGGGGATGTTTTTCAGTGGCAGGAACTGGGAGACTAGTCAGGATAAAGGGAAAGATGACTGCAGCAATGTACAGAGACATTCTGGATGAAAACCTGCTCCAGAGCGCTCTTGACCTCAGACTGGGGGGGGGGCGACGGTTCATCTTCCAGCAGGACAACGACCCTAAGCAAACAGCCAAGATATCAAAGGAGTAGCATCAGGACAACTCTGTGAATGTCCTTGAGTGGCCTAGCCAGAGCTCAGACTTGAATCCAATTGAACATCTCTGGAGAGATCTTAAAATGGCTGTGCACCGACGCTTCCAATCCAACCTGATGGAGCTTGAGAGGTGCTGCAAAGAGGAATGGGCGAAACTGGCCAAGGATAGGTGTGCCAAGCTTGTGGCATCATATTCAAAAAGACTTGAGGCTGTAATTGCTGCCAAAGGTGCATCGACAAAGTATTGAGCAAAGGCTGGGAATACTTATGTACATGTGATTTCTCAGTTTTTTTATTTTTAATAAATTTGCAAAAACCTCAAGTAAACTTTTTTCATGTTGTCATTATGGGGTGTTGTGTGTAGAATTCTGAGGAAAAATATGAATTTAATCCATTTTGGAATAAGGCTGTAACATAACAAAATGTGGAAAAAGTGATGCGCTGTGAATACTTTCCGGATGCACTGTATTTAAAAGCTTGTACAGCAGCTGTCCTTTTGCCACTTCGTGTCTCTGCCGCTCGCATTGTGAAGTGGTGGGTGGATGGGTACTTAATGCAAGCTAAGGAGAAGCGGTCATCTTCTTGTCGCTTGTTGTTGTTGTTTTAAGAGCTGGGAGCACATGAAGCGTGTCTGCCAAAAGCATTCCAACAACTGCTAGCTTAGATGTCCGTGAACTTGTTTTAAATGTTGTCTCACTGCCTTGTCTCACACAACGTTAGAAGTGTCTCTTGCAGGACGTCAAATTGTCTTCTGAGAAGATCACGTCTCATCTCCCTTCCAAGGTTTTTTTTATAATAGAGAGATGCCAAAGAGCCGCGGGCCTCACTTTACCACAGTTCCACTTTACTTCAATATACTTTTCTTGCAAAAGGGTACTACTGGCAACATACAGAGCTGGACAAACTGGGCCAGGCTACCTTATCCACAACAACAATCTCAAGATACTGCTGGGGAATTAGATTAGCTACCATGCTAGTTGAGAAATGCAATTCATGAAATATGGTGCCATTTACACCCCCAGAAGACACAAACGGAACTTTTTAACTACATGCCCAAGTGACATAAAACAGTCTCTTCACAATACAGTGAAGCAGCAGATCTGAAATACAGAAGTAGGCAAGAAAAGAACTCTCCTTGTCCAGAAAACTGAGCCCCAAAATCATACGCAGAACCTGATTTCAAGCTGTCTTTTTTTAACTTCATGCTGAGAGCTTTCAGTCTCCATTGCATGCTGCAGTCAACTTTTAATGGTGATTTCAAGTGCACACTCTAGTGTCAGGTTCACACGGTCACATTTTATTCTTAAAATTCATTCCGTCAAAAACCCCCTAACAGCAGCTGCCTTGCGTTTACTTTATCACGTTTACTAAGGATCATAAGTGAGAATGGGGACCAGGAGTGGAACCAACAGAAAAATCAAAAACTTCATTCAAAAGTATTAACTACCGGCTTCACTACCACAGAGGGGCACAGGATTCACAAACCGTCACTGCACTGCTTTACCTATCAATTTCATGGCTGCACCCACATCTACTAGTAAATAAGCTTGAAAGACAAACTTTCATTATGGCTAGCCATTGACCCCTTAACAGCAGACAATCACCATCCCAAACCCCCTGGCCCATTTGCAGCAAACATGCATTTTTTTGCTAATATATTTATGTTACTACAAGCCTCTCACCTTTACTCACGGGTCAAGAGTCCCACTATTAAGGTCCAGAATTATAGGAATGTACCTTTCTTATTTACTGTGAATGAAGCCTTTCCTGGAAGCAACGGTCAGTAGTATTTTAGCAAAAAAATGCATGCTTTTTGCAAATGGAGCAAAAGACTGGAAAACAGACATATGTATTGAGACTAGAGATGCATGATCTATCGGAAACTGTACTATTGGCCGATGTTCATTAAAAATGACAACATCGAAATCGGTCAGATGTGTACATTTCAACCAATACTGCCAACCGAAATAATTCAGGCTTATCAACATTGTCAGTTCACTAAAAAATTAAATGTTGGTTTCATTGTTCAGTGAGGTGGACATTATGATGCAAAAAAACCATGCATGCAAGCACAGCCCCTTGCGCTCATAAAAAATAAATAAATAAAAAAAGGGGGGGTTTCCTAGTTTTACTGACAGGAGCACTACACGTGTTTACTCATTGGGCAGATATCGTTAGTAAAGCAACATGTCAGCTGTGTGGTCATACTTTTCCGTGAAAAATGAAGACAACATAGTTGCTATCTGCTCTGCCTACAAAAATGAGAATGCGCAGGGACTTTAAATTTGTGATATTGAAAGATTTAATTCTAATTACCCATCTGAAGAACCACTATAACGAATTATACATGGAACTAGTGCTGGGCGGTATACCGGTTCATACCGAAAACCGTTTTTTATTTTTTTTATGATATGGATTTTTCTTATACCGCAGCACCGGTTTAAATTGCCTAAACGACGTTCGGAACATGGCGCAGCGGGAAACTGTTCAAGTGGGGACCTTTTTCACTGCTACATCGCTAAACACAGATTTGTTGCACTAGGGCTCTTTTTCACTGCTACACCATCAAATAGTGGGCGGTAGCATAGGTATGCCGCGCGGTGAAAATGGACAGAGCCGAAAAAAATGAGTCACGTCTGTCGCCTGGAGATGCTTTAGTTTTAAAAGGTCAGATGTGTAAATACTGTTTCTATACTACTGGATAATACTGCAAGCCAAGTTGTACTTGTTTTATTTGTTTTCAATACAGTGTAATGTACCTGGGCACTGTGTAATATTGTGACGACATGTTGACTTTATTCTCGTACTTTGTCAATTTACTAGATTTTCTCAAACCCCATCATAAGTTATATAGCACATTAAATGCTTTGTGTTAAGTGTTCCCCGAGCTCCTTAAACTGACTTCTTCTGCACAAAGAGGAGGCACCGGCAGCGATCGCTGCACAGAATCCATTCACATTATATTCATGCTCTCTGAACATTTAGAATGCCAAGATAAATACTTGATATAAATAAATACTTGATATAAATTCTAAATTTTCAGAGAGCAGGAATATCATACAGTGAATGGATTCTGTATGGTGATCGCTGTCTCGTCTTAGTGCGGAAGAAGTCAGTTTAAGAAGCGTAGTGATTAACAACTGGGTCGGGGACACAACACAAAGCATTTAATGTGCTACATTAACTTATGACGGGGTTTGAGAAAATCTAGTAACTTAAACAATGATTTTAGGATGAAGTTTAGTTTACGACATTCTACTTTAATTATAAAGTAAACTATGAGAATAGAGTGGAAATGTCGACTTTAATCTCGACATAAACGGCGAGAATAAAGTGGAAGTGTCGACACTATTCTCGACGTATAGTTTTTTTTTTTCCTTCCGTGTCCGTATTTTTTTTCTTCACCGTGGCCCTAATACGATTCCGTAGGGCTATACCACAAATACAATTATAAATGCAAGTTGCAGTTGTATTATTTATGTATATAGCTTAGCTCGAAGCAAGGTCCATATTAAAGCAGTTTGCCTAAATGATAGTTCAATTGGTAAAGATGTCATCACCAAGATTGCACTTGTTTTATTTTATTTTAATTTGGTGAATACTGTGTAATGCACCTGGGCTTTTGAAGCCTTGAAGTAATAGTGCAACTATCAGTAATAAATAATAACAATAAAATAAATAATTGTATTATTACTGATAGTTGCACTATTACTTCATAAATAATAACAATAAAATAAATAATTGTATTATGAAGTAATAGTGCAACTATCAGTAATAATACAATTATTTATTTTATTGTTATTATTTATTAGTTTAAATATTATGCAGTTTAATGATGGTAAAGTTGTTTAAAAAGTCACTTTAACGTGTCAGTGGACAGAGATTGTTAACATTAACAGAAAGTGTAGTTGTTTTACAAAAAATATTTATTTATTCCTTTTCTAAGACATGTTCAGTGCAATACAACTTTTGACAAGCACTTCTGGATATTTTCCTAAGTCTAAATACCTCTTTGGATGGTTGAAAATATGTTGTCAAAATTATAATTTAAGTTTTTGCAAAATTTGTTAAATAAAAAGGTTCTATATTTTGACTGCATCTGTCATGCAATGCGATTTCCTTCTCTTCATTAGTGCCACCCCCTTGAAAAGTATCACTTTATGGGGCAATGCAAACCTGTATTAATACTTGTGTGCACATTAAAATGTTTTTTTTGTACAATGTACAATGCTCTTGACAGTGGAATAGATTATTCTTAGCCAGTAATTGCAGTGGAAAATGTGTTTAACATCCACTCATGCATGGGAAAAAAATACCGTCAAATACCGTGAAACCGGGATAATTTAGAAAAATACCATGATATAGAATTTTGGTCATACTGCCCACCCCTACATGGAACTTTAGCAACTAATGCTACTAAAATGAAAGTTAAATCAGATGCTAGCGGTAGTTTCATACAGCAAACCCTTCAGCATGTGAAGACATTTCCTCATTACAGCACCAGAGCTAAAGGCATAACTACTAACCAACCTTTTTCCCTAGATGAGGACGAGGGATTTCGCCAGCTACATCATCATTCAGAACCTCGGTACATTCTTCTAAGCCGGGGATACTTTGCAGATGTCTCACTGCCTGCATTATATGATGTGATTGTTTCTTAAAAGCTCGTGAATATGTGTAGCAATGTCACCAGCATTAGCTTCACTACAGATATGTGGAGCTCAGACGTCAGTCCCATGAGTCTAATGGCACACTGGACTGACAAAAATGTTGAGGCAAAAAGTTCTCATTATGCAACTTTCATTGCACAAGCTTTCGATTCCATGTTAACGAAGTGAAACATTTCAAAAAGTAATGTGCAAGTTGTGCTTTGTGACAACGCTCGCAATATGGCAATGCTATGGAAGAAAGTGGCATTAAAAGTTCAAACTGCAAGGCTCACACTTTGTAGCTTTCTGTAAATGAAGGCTTATTGAGTCAGAGAAGCATCCAAGACTGTTTTGCCATTGGGATGCGAATAGTTACTCATTTTAAGCATGTGGCTGAGAGAAACACAAACAGACCTTGGTACCCTAGCAAGAATGCTTCAGCAGGATGTGCCGACATAAGCGCGCATTCATTTATAACTGCGGATTTGATTCTGTCTGTTGAATTACAAAAGTCTGCCTAGCAAGTGTGACAAGACAGATTCTGCAGTTCAGATGGCGAAAATCACACTTTTGGAGACTGTCAAAAAACGCTTCAGTGGTGCATTCTCCGAACCACTATACTATCAATCTACTGTCTTTGATCCATGGCACAAAGATCAATTTTGTGACCGAGATACCAAAAAACAAGCACAAGAAGCACTTGAGAAAACTGGTCAAGAAGTCAGCTGGTGAAGGAAATGCAAAAAGCAACAGCAAATCACAAGAGAAAAAGATTTACACTCTCAGATGTTGCTGCTTCATTGCTGGAGATGTATGAAAAAAATTCTTGAAGAAAATTTGTATGCGGCTGCAAAACCACATTCAACTGCCGCCGAGTTAAAATAACAGAATCATAAAATTATTAACAATTTTCATACTAATTAGGATGATCAGACGTCCAGAATTTAAAAAAAAAATGTTACAGATTTAATAAAAAAAAAGGCCATACACTGCAGCTTCCTAATATCCAATCCGTAGCCTCGTGCATTTTCCGGAAACTCACAGTCGGCACGATAGTGCACGAGTGTGGGGCAGACTGCTCCGCAAACATTAGCTGAGAAAATAGGTCAAGGTTTTTAAACTTTATTTGCCAGATTGTCAACAAAACTTATTTCAGTGGCGCAGTTTGGGGGTTTTTCCCATTTTAGTCGAGTCGCTGTGGAAAAATATTGGAAGAATTTAATTTAGTGGGTACTTAACAAAGAGGAACACGTTCGCCCGCATGCCAGAATGCAGCGTCAAGTTTTGTACCTTGTGAAAGATGCGTCTCTTGTGTATAAAAAAACCTTCAACCTGAGCCTGGAACAGGGGAGAGTCCCGAGGCTTTGGAAAACATCTTGTATCACCCCAGTCCCAAAGGTATCACATCCTAGTGAGCTGAATGACTTCCGGCCTGTCGCTCTGAAATCGCATGTGATGAAGACCATGGAGCGGCTGCTGCTTAACCACCCGAGGCCACAGGTCTGTCACGCCCTCGACCCTCTGCAGTTCGCATACCAGGAGAAGGTGGGAGCGGAGGATGCCATCATCTACATGCTACACCGATCCCTCCCCTACTTGGACAGAGACAGCGGTGCTGTAAGAATTATGTTTCTGGACTTCTCTAGCGCCTTCAACACCATCCAACTTCTGCTCCTTAGGGACAAGCTGACAGAGATGGGAGTAGATTCATACCTGAAAGTCCACGATCCATGCTATCTTAAAGACAGACCTCAGTATGTGCGCCTCGGGAACTGCAGTTCTGACATTGTGGTCAGCAACACAGGAGCGCCGCAGGAGACTGTACTTTCTCCGGTCCTGTTCAGCCTATATACATCGGACTTCCAATACAACTTGGAGTCCTGCCATGTGCAAAAGTTCACTGACGACACTGCTATCGTGGGCTGCATCAGGAGTGGGCAGGAGGAGGAGTATAGGAACCTAATCAAAGACTTTGTTAAATGGTGCGACTCAAACCATCTACACCTAAACACCAGCAAAACCAAGGAGCTGGTGGTGGATTTTAGGAGGACCAGGCCCCTCCTGGACCCCGTGATCATCAGAGGTGACTGTGTGCAGACCTATAAATACCTGGGAGTGCAGCTGGATGATAAATTGGACTGGACTGCCAATATTGATGCTCTGTGTAAGAAAGGACGGAGCCGACTATACTTCCTTAGAAGGCTGGTGTCCTTCAACATCTGCAATAAGATGCTGCAGATGTTCTATCAGACGGTTGTGGCGAGCGCCCTCTTCTACGCAGTGGTGTGCTGGGGAGACAGCATAAAGAAGAGGGACACCTCACGCCTGGACAAACTGGTGAGAAAGGCAGGCTCTATTGTAGGCATGGAGCTGGACAGTTTGACATCCGTGGCAGAGCGACGGGCGCTGAGCAGGCTCCTGTCAATCATGGAGAGTCCACTGCATCCACTAAACAGTATCATCTCCAGACAGAGGAGAGCTTCAGTGACAGACTGCTGTCACTTTCCTGCTCCACTGACAGACTGAGGAGATCGTTCCTCCCCCACACTATGCGACTCTTCAATACCACCCTTGGGGGTAAACGTTAACATTATTCAAAGTTATTATCTGTCTATACCTGCATTGTTATCACTCTTTAATTTAATATTTTCTTTATCAGTATGCTGCTGCTGGAGTATGTGAATTTCCGCTTGGGATTAATAAAGTATCTATCTAAACTGTTAAAGATTTTAAGGCAAGATCTACTCCAGTTTTAATGTAAGCATTACTTTAAAACAATCACCCTAAAATATACAGCAGTCTCTCAATATTTCAAGGCATACCTGTGTTAGAAAGTGTTTCATTGTGGAACAGCTTGTGCTGCATCTCTTAAAAGTGCATCACACTTTATAGAATTCCCATTATATGACACAAATTTATACGTGAAGCTTTCAAAGTCACAAGTTTTTATTAATGGCGGTGGTTGGTACAGGCGGTTGTCCCGTTTTTCTTTACCACATATCTGGTCAATCTAATAATTTATTACAATACAGGTAAACTTTTTTTTTCAGCTGAATAACTATCAGAGCAAGCCCTCTATTTCCAGAAATAACTGCACCCTCCAGTATTGGAAAAGCAATGCACGAGTTCAAACAGGTGCCATTAATACAGGTAACAAGTGGAGGACAGAGGAGCCTCTTACAGAAGAAGTTACAGGTCTGTGAGAGCCAGAAATCTTGCTTGTTTGTAGGTGACCAAATACTTATTTTCCACCATAATTTGTAAATAAATTCTTTAAAATCAGACAATGTGATTTTCTGGATTTTTTTCATTTTGTCTCTCATAGTTGAGGTATACCTATGATGAAAATTACAGGCCTCTCTCATCTTTTTAAGTGGGAGAACTTGCACAATTGGTGGCTGACTAAATACTTTTTTGCCCCACCGTAAGTAAAGAATTCCCTCCTACTACCCAAATGGACATTTTTGAAAATTGGTTGCCATTATGCAGCATGGGCTGCCATTAGGATCTATTATGACATTTTTTTCCTGTTGCATGAAAATATTTTTTTTCAGTCATCAATACAAGTTACATGGGGTAAATAACAAAAACACAACATTTTTTTAGATGGAGCACTCCTTTAATGTCAAGCGTGCAAAAAATGAGCCCCTTTCACAAGATAATACTGCACATGGTGATTACCTGGACTGGGTAGACTTCCCTACTCTAATGTAGCACATCATGAGAGAAATCTTCAGCAGACATGGCAAAATAAGCTCCCAGGTCAATCAAATACCATAGACATTTGTTAAAGTGGCCAAGAGGTACACCTCAATGAAATTTCAACTTGCAAAGTGGAAACTGACAGGTATTTGCTCTTTTTCTGAATAGCCTTTCAAGATCCAAATTGGCTATCTATAGACTTTACAGATCTACTGGGAGACTTCAATAATTACTTGGGGAATACCAGGGTATTGCTGCATCCAGGAGTTGAATGTGGAGTGGAAGTGACTACAGTGTCAAGTAGGAGAGGTTTAAGGCTCATTAACATCCGATTGATCATGATGTAAAGTGAATAGGAAATCTCTTGTCTTTGTGCAAGCTGTCCGACGCGCAGGACCAAACTGCTGGCTTGAAATCTTAACCCAGGGTTTGCCAGTGCAAAGAGTACAGTATGCTAAAACAAAAACACATTTGTGTTTTTTTGTCTTTATTCTTGTATGATCTACTTATTCACATGTAAAAAGTAGAATGACGAACCTGATGTTTTGGCCACATGGCAGCTCAGGCTGATGGAGCAAATTGTTCAAGTAATTCAAACACTCTTCCTCTACAATAAGAAGCATGAACTGCATTTAAACTGTCAGCTTATGAATCTGAAGAACTGTATAAGTGTATTGCATCTTCAAGCCGAAAACCAAAGCAGTAGTTTAACAGGGATGTTGCTTGCTCACATGTATCAGGACAACTTGATACTCCAATAAAATGACGTATTAGAGACAGATGATACTTAATGAGCAAGTGAGCTGAGCCAAACAGCAAGCAATAAGAATAGGAAGGTAAAGGTCACACCATTCCTTTTAGGTGAGATCGATTAAAAATGCTGAGTTTGAAATGAAGAATAGAAAGCGAGAAGGTAGAATGAAGAGAAACAGAAGGCATGAAAAGAAAACTAAAAGTTGAGAGTGTGGAATGAGGAAAATGTGACATCTTGAAGGCGACATTAAAAATGCAGAATGTGAAGTCAAGAATTCACATTAAAAATCCAGAATATGAAATGAAAACTGATGGACAAACCCAGTGCAGTCTTGAATGGCAGGTGGCTGCAATCCCTGTGCGCAAGGCAGCTGCTCTTAGGGGGTTTTGATGGCATGAATTTAAGAATAAAATGTGAGTATGTGAACCTGACACTAGAGCGTGCACTTGAAATCTCCATTAAAAGTTTACTGCAGCATGCAATGGAGATTGAAAACTCTCAGCATGAAGTTAGGCTAGCTGTTCTTTGTCTAGGACTGTGTTTTGAGAACATGGCTAAACTCTTCTTACAGTCTATCCTGTCACTTCTGTTTAAATTGTATATTTTCAACCTATTATATGTAGCATAAGCTGTAAAAACTTCAGAGTACGCATGACAAACTTGTATTTTGACAACTTCATGTGTGACAATCTTATTTTGAAAACTTTATGCTACCCATCAAGTATGTCCCCTCTTACTTGACATTTGGCTCCTGTTTGCAGAGGTACATACTTGGACCTACCTTGAAAAAAATAGAAGGAACATCACGCCTAGTTTGAATCACAGTTTTGAATTCTTGTGAAATTTTTGTGCTAGCCATTTATTGCTGATAACAACAACTATGTTCAAACAATGCTCTTCATAGAGTACTTTCAGCCAAAATTTGTGTCATGTTGAAAGCTGTATACTCTGCACATCCAGGTAAAGAAAGGGATATGGAACAGATAAAGAAAATGTCCAACAATCACCACTTAAAGCAGACACCACTGGCTGAACAAACCTGCAAGACTAAAATGGGAAGCAGTTCTTCTGCATGTAACCTTGACTGAATCCCATTCGATACCTTGGTAGTGGAGGGACCTACAGCCTTGGCCAAAAACTGTTTGGCACCTGATTTGGGACCCACAGCTGGGCACCCATGGTATGGTAAGCTGTTTTAAAAGAAATTGACCACCTTTGCAAAATAGGAGGATCTCCAAACTGGACTAGAAGGAACAAGTTGTTTAAAAAAAAAAAAAAAAAAAAAAAAAAAAAACCCTATCTGCAGCTGTACAGGCCTAAGCAAAGAACTGTGTGTGGAAAAAGTGTACGGCCTTCAAGGAGTTCTAGCAATCGATGGGACAACTTAAACTGAGGAGGTCAAGAGGTGGAAGGAAATTGACATACTGGTTGAGACTTGGTCCATTTCCATATAAAAAATCACTGCATGGATTAAAAAGGCTTTACAGTGGCAAAGCAAGAGAGACAGATGGGACCTGACCATACATGGGGGTAAAAAAAGCAATGTATTCTGGCATATGCATTTAATCTTCAACAAAGAAACTAAGGACAGTGCAAAGACTCAGAAACTGGGGTGGTTTTCTCTCCACCCAATTATAACATTTACGTTATATTTATTACCTTAGTAGATGCTTTTTTCTTCCAAAGCAGTTTACAAAAGAGATTCTCATAATTGAGTAACAAAACTTTGGGAACTGATTGTGAGCAAAGTGCTTATAGAACAAGATTATAAAATTGAAAAGTATAAAAAGAAGGTGTACTCCAGTTACTTTAGGACAACCCACCTCCACATCCATGACATGGCCTATGGTGCTGTCTCCAACAGAGAACCCTTGATCCTGGAGGAACAATGCACTACCAAAACAGAACATCAAACAGTGGTATTAACTACAGTGGTGTGAAAAACTATTTGCCCCCTTCCTGATTTCTTATTCTTTTGCATGTTTGTCACACAAAATGTTTCTGATCATCAAACACATTTAACCATTAGTCAAATATAACACAAGTAAACACAAAATGCAGTTTTTAAATGATGGTGTTTATTATTTAGGGAGAAAAAAAATCCAAACCTACATGGCCCTGTGTGAAAAAGTAATTGCCCCCTTGTTAAAAAATAACCTAACTGTGGTGTATCACACCTGAGTTCAATTCCCGTAGCCACCCCCAGGCCTGATTACTGGCACACCTGTTTCAATCAAGAAATCACTTAAATAGGAGCTGCCTGACACAGAGAAGTAGACCAAAAGCACCTCAAAAGCTAGACATCATGTCAAGATCCAAAGAAATTCAGGAACAAATGAGAACAGAAGTAATTGAGATCTATCAGTCTGGTAAAGGTTATAAAGCCATTTCTAAAGCTTTGGGACTCCAGCGAACCACAGTGAGAGCCATTATCCACAAATGGCAAAAACATGGAACAGTGGTGAACCTTCCCAGGAGTGGCCGGCCGACCAAAATTACCCCAAGAGCACAGAGACGACTCATCCGAGAGGTCACAAAAGACCCCAGGACAACGTCTAAAGAACTGCAGGCCTCACTTGCCTCAATTAAGGTCAGTGTTCACGACTCCACCATAAGAAAGAGACTGGGCAAAAACGGCCTGCATGGCAGATTTCCAAGACGCAAACCACTGTTAAGCAAAAAGAACATTAGGGCTCGTCTCAATTTTGCTAAGAAACATCTCAATGATTGCCAAGACTTTTGGGAAAATACCTTGTGGACTGATGAGACAAAAGTTGAACTTTTTGGAAGGCAAATGTCCCGTTACATCTGGCGTAAAAGGAACACAGCATTTCAGAAAAAGAACATCATACCAACAGTAAAATATGGTGGTGGTAGTGTGATGGTCTGGGGTTGTTTTGCTGCTTCAGGACCTGGAAGACTTGCTGTGATAGATGGAACCATGAATTCTACTGTCTACCAAAAAATCCTGAAGGAGAATGTCCGGCCATCTGTTCATCAACTCAAGCTGAAGCGATCTTGGGTGCTGCAACAGGACAATGACCCAAAACACACCAGCAAATCCACCTCTGAATGGCTGAAGAAAAACAAAATGAAGACTTTGGAGTGGCCTAGTCAAAGTCCTGACCTGAATCCAATTGAGATGCTATGGCATGACCTTAAAAAGGCGGTTCATGCTAGAAAACCCTCAAATAAAGCTGAATTACAACAATTTTGCAAAGATGAGTGGGCCAAAATTCCTCCAGAGCGCTGTAAAAGACTCATTGCAAGTTATCGCAAACGCTTGATTGCAGTTATTGCTGCTAAGGGTGGCCCAACCAGTTATTAGGTTCAGGGGGCAATTACTTTTTCACACAGGGCCATGTAGGTTTGGATTTTTTTTCTCCCTAAATAATAAAAACCATTATTTAAAAACTGCATTTTGTGTTTACTTGTGTTATATTTGACTAATGGTTAAATGTGTTTGATGATCAGAAACATTTTGTGTGACAAACATGCAAAAGAATAAGAAATCAGGAAGGGGGCAAATAGTTTTTCACACCACTGTATTTGTTCTTCAGATATGAGGAGTCAAGGGGCTGGCAATTCTGTCTACAGGTTGCTTCTGGACTTTATAAAAAATGCTATTGCCTACATAACCCATCGTACCATCAAAAAAATCCCAAATTCACCTATGGAGTTAGCTTTCACAGTTCACTATTTTTACTTTTGAGTTTATAGACTACAGAGCCATTGGCTGGTCAGCTTTCCCAGTTGAAAGGCACAGTGCAGCTGAAACATAGCAAGCTCGGCTATTCAATGAAAATCCAAGCAAGCTGCTCTGCTAGTTATGTGCAAAATAAATAATGGGATCTTAAATATCACTATTTTGCCTACTAACATCTAAAAGTAATAGAGCAATGCCTGGGCAAATTCAACATTTTTGGGGGTTACGTTCCTAGAGCACCAGCGAATTATGAAAAACCGCGAATTTTGGATGTGGTTAAAAAAATGCCTAGTTTTATAGTATCTCGCAGATAAGTCGAGTGTATTGTTTAAGCCGAAAATTACGAAACTTGTTATGACCTGCATATAAGTCGAGGGCAAAACTTGACAACTGGCTCCAGCAGACCCCCGTGACCCTGTGTTCAGATTTAGTGGGTGGGAAAATGGATGGATGGATGGATAAAACTTGACAGCTATCAGAGATAGAGGGCGACAATCAGCTGTTAATGGTGACAAAACTCACTGTCACGTCACAGGCATTCCCTCTGTGCTTGGAGAAATGCTAGATTCGTTGACTGCAACTAATCCTTGCGTGTGCATGAGTTGCGAAATGTAAACAAAGGCAAGATGCCGTTGATATGTCACAAGGGAGCGAAGCGAGTGCAGAAAAGAAAGCACTCGGCAGACGATGTTTTGCACATTATCGCTGAGTCGGACTCTGATTTTTCAGAATTAGATATTATTGACAGTGATCAATAAAATCGGACACCAGCCGATGCCGCGCCAGCTGATCGGCTGCCAGCTGAAAGCATTTGCACAGCCGATGCAGCTACAGCAAAGTTCGCATGGGAGGAATACCCAGACATTGATCCGTGGGAGCCGAACTGGCTACAGGACTTCACAAGACAGCATGGCTTGCTGTTGGACACAACAGATCACCCACTGCTGGACTACTTCAGGCTGCTCTCTCCTGATGCTGCTTTTCAGCAACTGTCAGACGAGACAAACAGGTAGGCAGAGAAATTTTTTTGAATCGCGGGCTGTGCTTGCATCGCATTGATAGTGTGCGTTGCCTTGGTTCTTTTGATTCCACATCTGGTTGCACGTGACAGCTAATGGTATGTTTGTTATCCAAAACCTGCAAAAGCTAATGCTCAAATTCAAGTTTTTCACAGTTTAAAGAATTATTTAATGAAATTAGAAAAAAACTAGCTAATTAGCAATAGTATTGCTGGCTTATAATTATTTCAAAGACCATGGGAAACGGCAGATGACCGGTGACTGAACACCGTGAAGCGCTGAGTGTACAATGTCATTACCCAAATTCTATGAACAATTGTGTTTCCCTGCGGATAAGTCGATTCTGTTTTTTTGAATGAATTTTAAGGCATAAATTTTTCGACTTATACGCGAGTATCTACAGTAAATCCTAAATATGCCCCCAAAACACTAATTTAATTTCAAACTCAGCTTAACACATTACCTAAAAAAAGAATGTAAAGGTAAACCTGTATACTGTACTGCTAGGTCTCCCGCAGTGCTAGAATGTAAAATACCGACATTACCGCTATATGTACTGTAATTCATGCAAGCATGTTTTCATTGCCAGAAGCCTTAGAAGGTGCAGAGTGTTTCGGTGGGATCTTGGGGCTTTAACCCTTAAACTGCCACATACTTGGGGGTTAATGCATCCCTGGACACCAAATACTTTTTTGTTGCACTTAAGTACACGTCACAATTCACAAGGAAAAAATGAAATTTTAATAGAACACATGCAAAGAGCATCACAATTACTGCAACACTGATCATTTTACACACTGCTAATGAACTGCAAAAACTATTTAAAAAAAACTACTGGAACAATATGTACAAGATGCAACTGATGCCATGGATGAAATTAAGTAAATCACTGAGCCAACTGTGCTTGAAGTGGCAGCACGCAAGCACACAGAGGTAAATGCTGACGCTGGCAGGCTAGTCTAGTGCAGCGGCTCAATCCCAGAGACAGTGAGGCTGCAGGGTGTCACGCTTGGGTCACAGAATTGCAGAGAAACACAGGAGATTGTTGAGAAAGGAACTTTATTCAAACACTTCAAACAAACATGTCTCTTTCAGAAGTAAAACGAGCTCAGTATGCAGTTAGTTCTTGATTAAAGACTAGACAAACATCATAGGAGAGCACAACGGGAGTGGGACCCCCAACAAGAGCAGTGGATGTCTGGGGGAGGAGAGAGAAACAAAGCAACCAACCAAAATGGCCAGGTGCTGTTCAGGCTTATAAGTATGCATAGCATCACGCGAGAAGCACATCATGCAACAGAGCAGCTGCAAGTAAGCCCAGCAAGTAAGGGAGCAATGTGAAAGTAATCTCTCAGCGTTTTTTAAGAGGGGTTTTTTGAGGAATGTCCGTGTCTTCTAGGGGTGTGTTCAGCCCACCCACTCACAAGGGGCAGGTAGTGGGAATGAGCTGGCTCTACGGCACTGACTGATCAGCTCCTGCATGCTTGCAAATGGCACTGGGAAATGACTATAGCTGGTTGTGGCGGTTTAAGGGTTAAGAGAAACAAAATGGAAAACACAAGAACACTCAGCTAGAGATGCATCACAGTCAATCAGCAGCAAGGAGAAATGAATAACGTTGTAGCGGTCCGGTGCTGCCAAGATTCACACCATCGAGAAGACGGTAATTTATTTTTATGGGGGAAGATTCCAGGGATGCACCCAGCCTTGGCCCGATCCACACACACTCAGAGACAAAAACAAAGCAAACCGGCAATCAAACAGCAAATAAAGAATAATGAAAACAAATGAAAACAACGATACCACCCCTGTTCCCCTTACAGCGATTACACATTAAATGCAACAAAGCACCAACAAAACATAGTAAATCATGCAAAACGGCAACGGATGAAATGTAATGATGAAAATAGATAGTCCAGAGATCCGCACGTTGAATGGGAATGTAAAGATAGTCCTACCGCTAGATCCTGAAATGGTGAAGATGGGTGGACGGGTTCAGGAGCGCTTCTTTCTTTGCAGGATGGCCATGAATCCACTTACAGTTCTCATGTACACAGACAGACAATCCAGATGCCAAACACGAAACGATCCAGGACAAAACGAATATGTACAGTTAACCCAACAGAAGGCAGGCAGAGAGACAGGAACTTGAAACACAAAATTACAAAAACTTTTTTTTTTTGCTTTTGGTCACCTGCCCTTTTTTAAAAGCTGCGCTGACATCCTTTGACCCCAATAGCCCCAGCACCCTCGGCAGAAGACCAATCAGAGCCACAGCAGGGACTGCCGAGAGTTGCAGTTTCAAATTCTATTGGCTACTTTCACTATCCCAAGCTGCAAGCTGCATCTCCTCTACAGTTGCTTCCTGTTCTCTCTACAGTACAGTATTGCCACAAAAAAAGCCATAAAAATTGCGGAGGATATTTGTGGTTTCTGCTAACAATTAAGATAGGTTCTAAGGAAAAATCCGCAGATGACCGAGGCCGCAAACTCTGAACCGCAACTTTATGGGGGTTTACTGTAAATGCAAATGCTAAAATACAGACATATTGGGAACATGCACAGATACAGCATGTTGCCGCACCCACCACACAACAATAAAACCTCAGTAGTTCACCTTCATTCAATGTAAAAAAAAAAAAAAAAAAAAAATTAAAAAAAATGATACTGTTGCTGTTTTCAGGCAAGCAGATAGCACACTGTCACATTTACCCAGCTACACAGTATTTTGTTGGGAAAGGACATGCAATAGCAAGATTTTAAAAAAAGTGTAAAAGAACTTTGTCTAGGCATGCATCTTCTAAGCTGTTTCGTAAGCATATACAGCAGACACCTTCAAGTAAAATAGCTTTAAAAAAACAAAAAAGTAATTTGACGAGTATTACAACATGTCAATGCTTTACAGTTTGTCTACTTTTTTTGAAGACTATTAAAAAAAGTTAGAAAAAGAAAAAAAAAAAAACATTTGGATGCATAGAATTTTGCATACTTCTAATAACTTAAGAAAAAGATGATCGCTTTCTTAAATACACCACAATATTCTCTCATACAATGCAATCAAGAAACACCTGCTCTACAGCAAACCTTGAACAAACTGTGTTCCCAACACTACAGGTGACCCTAAACATAGTATAAATTTTGGAAGTCAGCAGATAGGTTAATCAAGATCAATACAGTACAGAGCCCTTCAAATGTCTAAGCACAGGTCAAAAATTGCAACATCGAGGAGTGCAATTTGAAGTGCAATTTGAGGTCATGTTTCCAATCACTTGAACGTAGTGGGTAGTTTATTGAACATTTTACATAATTTGCAAAGCTTTCCATTAGCTAAAAAAAAGGTGGAAATCTACTTCAGCCTGAAATACAGTATTTTTATAGGACCATGGTAGCATCATGTCACTGGGCGGAGAAGTAGTAGTCAGGCAGTATGCTTTTGTAGTGAATGAACTGCACCATAAACACCAAGAATACCAGTTCAGTTCAAACCTGAACCTGTGCAGTTCATATAATTTGCCAATGCTCAAACAAGAGAAAAATGCTTACAAATATTTGTAAGTGGCCATGGGTAAGATGTCAGCTAAAAAAAAATTTTACTCTTCAAAGTTACAATTTTAAAATGCTCATCAGAATGTATTCAGTAATGTAACAGTTTCAAAATATAGGAAGAGTGCTTTTTTTCAGGCACACGCCAAAATCCACTTAATTTCAGAAATTACTTTGTGAAGAGGCCAGTGTTTTTAAATGTTTAATTTTCACTGCATTCCAATTTTTGTTCAAACTGCTACTGCTGATCTTTTCATTCACATCAACAAAAAAAAATACACTGGTAGCTACCATATTCAAAGTAAAATTACTATAGAAACAGTAAACGAGAACCTATCTGCATTTCAAGCTGAAAATACAGTATTACAAGGAGCAAAATGCTTAACTTTCTTTTAAAATTACAGTACAATTCAAGGGGGGGGGGGGTTGCACTCATTAAAACACTACATCTGGAAAATCTAAAAAACTGAAATTTGTACAGCCTGGCAATGAAAACTACAACTGTAGGACGTTAATTTTTATACTACATTGAAATCAGATTAAAACTCCTGAACATGTAAGTCAGCTACACATTTTTTATAACAAAACGTTAACTTGCTAACCATTTTCTTTTTATGTATTTTTTCCACTTTTAGTATCAAAAGTATAAAAGGTATCTATTTAGGCAATGGGCATAAAGCAGGAATATACCTTGATGGAGAGGGAAAAAAAAAGTACTTCATAGCATATGAGCCACAGCAGGCCAATATAGGATTACACATGTTTAACCAGGCCAAACACTCGTCAGGTCGCTGCAAGCAGTCACTTCTAACATGCAATGTGTGACATCGAGCTTTAGATTAACCCTGAAGCAAGCAAACTCCACATGCCAGGTTCAACCATGACCATCTGGTTTCACAATAAAATGTTTTTACTGAGACCTCACTGTCCTTCTGGTGTCCACATATAATGCTAATATATGCCGGAACTTGCCGCCACAACACCAATGAAAAAAAAACAAAACAACTTTTTTATATGTAATAAAGTATACTCATCAGGTACGTGCTATGTGTAACCAGTATATGTAAACTTCAGATGCTTCCATTTCACAAATCTTAACAGCAAAAAATAGGACTGCATCTGAAAACATGCTATACAACGATGGGGCTGTATTTTACGATTAAAAATATGGATCACCGCTAACAGCGGGGATAGGAATTGAGCAAATAAGAGATAACCAGCATTTTTCAATATCTGGTTAGTAAGCAAACAAGTTAAGCATCTACAGATAGTTCCGCATTTCACGGAAAAAATGCAAGGGGCGCACAGACAGGTACTAACAAAGGGCACATGGTGGGGGTCGGTGTAAGACATGCGCCCCCCTACCCCAAATTCCCATGTGCTTCGGAGAGCAATTATTAAGACTTAAAATTTAGACCAACAGGTTAATCTGTCTAAAAAAAAGGCCAGGTTAATTGGGGGGAAAAAAAACACAAATCTCTTCCTCGTGAGAAAGCTAAGATGGTGGTGATACGAATAAGGAGGAAGGGGGGTGGTGGCGGTTGGGGTTTGGGTTGCTGGAGTCCATCACGAACCAAAATGGAATGCGCTTATATGGTATCGGTTAGACAGCAATACAACAGTCACTCTCAAACCTTTCCGAAATGGAAGCAGGTCATGAACTGTGCAAAGACAACACATGGGTGGGGGAAAATACTAGATATGTGGTTGTTGTAGCTTTAACCGAGTAATACGCTAAAATATTACGTCCAATATTAACAATAATGTACACTGGACGGAAAAATATAGCTTGATTGATGGTATGGGAAAAATGTCAACTAAAAGAATTACCGTCTGATGAAATATCAGGCGTACGAAGAGTGAAAAGGCATACCACTTTAAACACAGTACATACAGGTAAAGCCACAATAAATCATAAGAAATAACTAATAATGTACAAATATTAAATATTTCCTCACGTTTAATACACTATGTAACTGCGCCATTTCTTCTCCTTAACGTTAAGGCTTCAACAACACAAAAAGGAAACAGTAAATAGATACAATTAAATTATTATTAATTGATTTATCTTACCTGTAAATCAAACCTATCGTCTAAACAAATTAAAGTGTTAATTTAATTAAAGGGATATGCCAATGAGCACAGGCCAGCGTTACGTCCTATCCAGCAGTTACACAGCGTGCTCTAACCGGCAGCTTCATATACCGAAGAGACAACCTATTTTCTTACTCTTCCAAGCGCCAATGAGGGATCGGAAGTCCGCGAAAATCGGCCAACCACTGAAACAGACTCTAATCCGCTGCAATGTGATGCACCAATGAATCGCCTTTTTGTATCCTGTGCAAAAAATGACACGATATCCTCCAATCTATACTCTTAAATTATGAGAGTGGGCGTGACTTTAGCCGATATAGGCTCCTGTGCAAGATCGTAGCTTACAACTATCCGAGTGACGACAGGATACCATATTTGAAGAGCAGTTTTCTCTATCCAATTAAAAATGTCATTGCTTACGAAAGCTCCAAGTTGATTGGAGCATCAAGGTCAAAAAGAGACTTTTTTTCTTTCTTCTTTTCAAGTTTGTTTGATTTTGTACTGGAAACCCCTGCAAAAGAGTCTGTGTAACCCCAACGGACAAGGCTGGTTTTGTGCCCGGTTTTCTTGACCTATGGGATTGTAGTTTTATAAAGATTGACAGCAAGTGTTCTTCTATTTTTGTACTGGAAAGAAACTTTACAAGTTCGGCATCTGTTTTTTTGTTTGAAATGTTCTTCAATTTGGTTACCGG
Organism: Erpetoichthys calabaricus; assembly: GCF_900747795.2. Classification (NCBI taxonomy): domain Eukaryota; kingdom Metazoa; phylum Chordata; class Cladistia; order Polypteriformes; family Polypteridae; genus Erpetoichthys; species Erpetoichthys calabaricus. Next base: position 303,972 of record NC_041404.2, on the reverse strand, counting down.
AGAGCTTTTTCAAAATTTTATAAACTGTATATTTTTACAGTATTGTATCTTATTCAAAATTGAAATAGGGTTTCAGCTTAATAATACATTATGATGGGTAATTACGCACGTATATTGATTGTTGAACATGGTACGTGCAGGCTAGTTTAAAATAAAACTTCCAAGGTATAATTATTTCTTTAATTTCGAGAAAAAAATTGCCTTTATGGGTTGCATACCTACAAATAGCAAGGCATTAACTGGAAACTAATTTAAAATCATGAGCTTTAAGTTTTGCCGAATCCACATTAAATAGATACTTTATTAATTGTGAATTTCCCCCTGGGATTAATAAAGTATCTATCTATCTATCTATCTATCTATCTATCTATCTATCTATCTATCTAATCCCAAGGGGAAATTCACATACTCCAGCAGCAGCATACTGATACAAAAACAATATTAAATTAAAGAGTAATAAAAATGCAGGTAAAAAAAGACAGTAACTTTGAATAATGTTAACGTTTACCACCCCGGGTGGAATCGAAGAGTCGCATAGTTTGGGGGAGGAACGATCTCCTCAGTCTGTCAGTGGAGTTGGACAGTGACAACAGCAGTCTGTCGCTGAAGCTGCTTTTCTGTCTGGAGATGACACTGTTTAGTGGATGCAGTGGATTCTCCATAATTGATAAGAGCCTTATTGTATTAAGCTTGCATATTAATTTTTAATACTCGGGTGTCACTTTTTCCATGCCTTGACCTGTTTTTTCCATCTCAGAATTACTTCAAAATTAGCATACTACTCCACATTTAGTTTAAAACAAGGCAGCAAAGATTAAAACTAGGTACATAACATGACAATATAAATCCATTTCAAATTTAAACTATATTAAACATATAGAAACACAAGCAGTTGTTCTGATATTAAGATGATGTCCTAATTTTACATTTTAGAGAAATTTTATACATCAGGTTACATGGAGGCCCAATTCAGATTATCTCAAATTCATGCATCAGAATTTATTCCACTACATAAGCAAGCTCAAGGACACCATTTAAAAATAAGATCTGTTAATCTGGTAAAAATCATTAAGACATATACTTCACATGGATATCCTAACCAATCAAGCAAGATCAATTGAAAGGCTGGCTTCCTGTCATTTACATCCCAACTTATACTTTTCTGTTGAATAAAGGCTCCAAGATCCAATTATACCTTCAAAGGGCTCCAAAGAGCCAATCTGAAATCATTTAGGATTTTGCCCAATAGTTGAAGTACTCTGTTGCGTACGGTGCATGGTGAACTAACAACGTCTCTGATAAAACACAGCATAACTAAAGACAAAAACCCACTATCACGTGTTACAGGCAAGAATGATGATGTGGTATGTTCAGTGAACGTCATGAAATAAATGTTTGCTTGCACAAAGTAAATTGATCTATGCCCAATACAGGTCCACAACATGTGGAAGGCATTGTTCTTCCATACTTAGTTAATGTGAACATTTTAGAATATATTATTCACAGAATACAGTACCTGTGTTTATGTTTTTAGGCTCAAAAACCTGAGCATCTTTAAGTCCAGCCAAATTTTTAGGAGGTTAGAAAAATTAAATATAGCAATGCATGATAAACAGACATATACTTAATTAGTTAATATTTTTATCCTCACCTTGCTCCTGCCTTGCTCTTAGATTCAAGACTGGGATGATCAAAGGGCTATAAAACAATTTTTTGTAGTTCTAAGACTGCTCCAAATTTAATGGGAATCTCTGTTTTTTAAATGTATTATATTACTGTATTTTCCAAAGTGTAGCTGAAGAGTTTTGGTGTAGTATTTTATTTATTTAAGACAACGTTGATAGTTTTATTTTAAGTTATATATCTTCATTTAATTTTATGTATCATTTTTTGAGACATTTGAGAATTCCCTCATTGTTTGGGTGTGATAAATGTAAATGTCAAATAATTCAATAATTCTGGCCACTTAAGAGTTTTTACAGAGTTGTAGTTTCAGTTATCAGATTGTGTAATCATCCAGTTTGTTCTTGCACTGCCCCTCATTTTTAGAAATACAGTTTCCTGAAAATGTATGTAAAGAAGAAAACCATTTCCAGCACCAGTATAAACATTGTAAACACAATATGAGTCTGTAGAAAAAAAATGTATTTGCTGGAATTTTTATTTTTTAGAAACCTTGCTCCAAAAGCCCGTTACCATTTTCAGTAGGCATGAAACAAAATAACTTGTGCAAAGAAAAAGGTAAAAAAAAATTACATCAGAAGTTTATTATTAGTTGTATGTTTTTATATTCTTTCTCTTAATTATGACAATGGATGACTAAGCCTTGTTCTAAAGACATTCACTGAATATGTTGAACCAATGACTATAGGCATGTCACCTTGAGAACTTTCATAATGATAGTATCCGAGTGAATCATAGCCAGCTTTCTGTCCAACATGTACTTGGATACAGAGGATGCAGTCCCGGGGGGTATTTTTCGTACGTGGATTACTCGCTTAGCCGGATGTAATTGTTGACGATTTGGCCTGATCCTGGATCTGTCGGTTTTTTGAAACTCTTGCTGGAAGTGTTGTCATAGCAACACATCCAAATCCGCAAACCTGCTCAGAGCAGGTTTGTTCTGCGTAAACAGGGATTAGTTTACACACGTGATCAGTGACGGTGCGTGGAAGTCATCCAGTCATGGCTTCGCCGTTCATGAATGAGCGACCAATTGATATTGGTGCGCAAATTATACGAAGAGATTTTCATATAGAGAGAGTTTTGCGCGATCGGCAAGATCCTTTATTGCTCCCGGAGGAAATTCTGTACGAAAGATACCACTTTAGCCGAGGGGGAATATTGTACCTCAAAGATTTATTAGCTCTGTATATTCGAAGTCAAACTCGGCGAAGTCGGGCTCTCACAACCACACAGACAGTATGCATTGCTTTGAGGTTTCTTGCAAGGGGCACTTTTTTATATACTGTAGGCGATGCAGAACATCTATTGAAAAGTGCAGTTTGCCAGGCAATTCGTGAAGTCTGTTTGGCTCTGAAACATTTCCTTCGGGTTTTCATTGTGTTTCCTGGACACCTGCGTGTGCAGACAATAAAAGAGGTGTATCATGCCATTGCAGGTAGGTAATACACAGGCAAAAACACCCACAGTTCCATAAAGAATCCCACAATCAGCCTAACATACTCATTACCAAGGATTTCCAAATGTGATTGGGGCACATGGGACTGATCAGAGTGGAGTTTGATCAAACATTATTTGGAAAATTTACCTCTCCTCCTGATGAATAATCAGACACAGTGTCTTCATCAAATATTTGACCTTCGTCAATATCTCGTTGGTCAGACACAGGTTCAAGGGATATGACATTCCCTGCAACTGACCCAACAAAAAAGAGGGCTATATGGAACATACCTATGGCACACATTGAGGACAAATATATGCAATGACCATCCTTTACCTGAAATGAAGTGACCACTGCATCCTGCCACATGGTGCTGAGGAGGAGCTTCCCCCTGGAATGCCCTCAGAAACAGGGCGATGGGCATTTTGCTGGAGAGCCAACTCTTCTGCAGCGGTTAGGTCTGGACCGCGTGGACCTCCACCTGTTTTTTGCTTGTCTGCCTCCTTATTAGCTTTAAAATTAATGTTTTTTTTTTATATTATATATGATTCTTTATGTCAACAATTCTTTAAATAGTTATATACCAATATTTACCAGTGTGAAGTATATTCTTGTACTTCACTTTAACCTGTTCCCATGTTCTTGTGCTCACATTTGATCTGGAATTATGACATATTAAATAATAATTAATCTGACACATAGGAAATGAAACACTGCTTTCAGTAAGTACAATGCACACTACTTAGCGTTTAATTTGTCGGCCACTTTTTGCCAGCCGTCTTTTCTGGTTTGGGCTGCTTTTGCAGTGTTACCCCTTGTGCATAGTAAATCTTGAAATTCTTCATGTCCTTCGAATAAAAGGGCTTGCTCCGCTTGCGTGAGAAAAAAAAATGTGTCCGTTCTTTCGTCATTTTGTTACAGCCTATCAAAGACTCGCTGATCATGTTTTCTAGACTCAATATACAGTAATCCCTCCTCCATCGCGGGGGTTGCGTTCCAGAGCCACCCGCGAAATAAGAAAATCCGCGAAGTAGAAACCATATGTTTATATGGTTATTTTTATATTGTCATACTTGGGTCACAGATTTGCGCAGAAACACAGGAGGTTGTAGAGAGACACGAACGTTATTCAAACACTGCAAACAAACATTTGTCTCTTTTTCAAAAATTTAAACTGTGCTCCATGACAAGACAGAGATGACAGTTCCGTCTCACAATTAAAAGAATGCAAACATATCTTCCTCTTCAAAGGAGTGCGTGTCAGGAGCAGTGACTGTCACAGAGATAGAGAGAAAAGCAAACAAATCAATAGGGCTGTTTGGCTTAAGTATGCGAAGCACCGCGGCATAAAGCTGTTGAAGGTGGCAGCTCACACCCCCTCCGTCAGGAGCAGACAAAGAGAGAGAGAGAGAGAGATAGAGAGAGACAGAGTTTGTTTATCAGCACAAATCAATACGTGCCCTTCAAGCTTTTAAGTATGCGAAGCACCATGCAGCATGTCGTTTCAGGAAGCAGCTGCACAAAAGAAAGCAACGTGAAGATAATCTTTCAGCATTTATAGACGAGCGTCCGTATCGTCTAGGTGTGCGAACAGCCCCCCTGCTCAATCCCCCTACGTCAGGATCAGAGAAAGTCAGCGCAAGAGAAAGAGAAAAGTAAGCTGGGTAGCTTCTCAGCCATCTGCCAATAGCGTCCCTTGTATGAAATCAACTGGGCAAACCAACTGAGGAAGCATGTACCAGAAATTAAAAGACCCATTGTCCGCAGAAACCCACGAAGCAGCGAAAAATCCGCGATATATATTTAAATATGCTTACATATAAAATCCGCGATGGAGTGAAGCCGCGAAAGGCGAAGCGCGATATAGCGAGGGATTACTGTATATGGGCTTTTCAGTCAGCGCGGGCGCGCACATTCATCTCGGATGATTAGATCCAGCTAAACTAATCTACTACACGGCTGCGTTTGAAAAACCGACTTATCTGGATGAGTTTCACCGGCATTAACTCATCCAAGATGAGACATCTGATCTCGGATGATTTAAGAGACGTACGGAAAATACCCCCCTGGGCTAATCAACTGAACTGATGTTTCCCAAGTTCTGTGTTTAGGAAACAATATAGATATTAGAAACCTAAGTTTGCTAAAAAAAAAATATTAAAATGTACCAAGCAGTTATATAGGAATAATGTATTTTTTTTCTTTTTAACAGTATTTTCATATTGATTTTCATTCTACTTTTCTAGGTCTTCTAATTGTTTAGTTAATCCATTATTTACTAATTAGTGGGTCTGACTCTAAAATAGTTGTAGCCTTTGATTATTCAGTGTTGTTTGCTTGTGTGTTTGCTCTGCTCATTTTTAATCGTCATTATTAGATAGATAGATAGATAGATAGATAGATAGATAGATAGATAGATAGATAGATAGATAGATAGATAGATAGATACTTTATTAATCCCAAGGGGAAATTCACATACTCCAGCAGCAGCATGCTGATAAAGAACAATATTAAATTAAAGAGTGATAACGATGCAGGTATACAGACAGACAACAACTTTGTATTAGTTTAATGTTTACCCCCCCCCCCCTCCCCCCCGGGTGGAATTGAAGAGTCGCAGAGTGTGGGGGAGAAACGATCTCCTCAGTCTGTCAGTGGAGCAGGACATTGACAGCAGTCTGTTGCTGAAGCTGCTCCTCTGTCTAGAGATGATAGATACAACAAAGGGGGAAAACTGCACAGAGAAAGGGCAAAGTATAATGAAATCAACAAAAGAGAGTTAAGCATTTAAATCTATAGCAAAAGCAGAAATATTTCTACATGTCTTATAAATGTATAATAAAAGAGAAAAAAAATACTAGCTAATTAAATGAGATCAGTGCTATCAGGTGTTGTCACTGATTAGGAATCTGGTTGGAACAAAAACCTGCAGCCACAGGGGGTCCCCACGACCGAGTTTGGGAAACACTGGTATAAACTATGATACTGAACAATCTTTGTTTTCAGATCTTTTGAGAGTTGCTTTGAGGATCCCATGCTGTCACTCTTCAGAGGAGAGTCAAAGGGAAGCACAACTTGCAATTGACCACCTTAAATACCTTTTCTCATGATTGGACACACCTATGAAGTTCAAGGCTTAACAAGCTCATCTAACCAATTTGGTGTTGCAAGTAATCAGTATCGAGCAGTTACATGCATTCAAATCAGCAAAATTACAAGGGTACCCACATTTTTGCACAGCCAGTTTTTCACATTTGATTTAATTACATACAACTAAATACAGCTTCCCTAAAAATCTTTGTTCGGAAAACATCCCAGTACTCAGATGTTCCTAGGAAATGAAAGACATACCACTGTTATCTTTTTTCTTGAAATTAGAGTAAATTATTATGCAGGCTGAAAGGGGTTCCCAAACTTTTTCATATGACTGTATGACTTGCACCACCATAATGTGCTGCATTATAAGGGCACAAATGTATTGGGGAGGCATATGGGTTGGGTAGATAATTGTTTAAACTAGAGAACTAGAGACAAGGAGTTTAGGACAGACCAGGTTTGTATAATGATATAAAGGGAAGGATGTACTATTCATGCAACTATAAAACATAATTTCATTATCAAAACACAAACATAAATTAATAGTACATTAAAATGGATTGCCTTAATGCTAGGATATCAAAACTAAAACAAGTGAGTTGGAGTTATATTAGGTACACATATTTACAATGTCATAGAAATAACAGAAACTTAGCTACATCATTAGTTAGGAAAAACAGGCAAAATTGAAAAGGTGAGGGAGTAACCATCTATGAAAAAGAGAAGGTGGATGTTTGTCAGTGTCAAATGCTTGATAAGTCACATCTTAGTGAGGATATCTGGTATCAACTAGAAATGATCATTGATAGAAGCTTGATATTTGGAGTTTGTTATGTATGCCACAGTGCAGACAGTAGTTTCAATATTATTTTTAATAATATTAAAAAGTAAGCTCAGATGGCATATTTTAGTCATGGTAGACTTGAGTTACCAAAATATTAAGTTGGCTAGCCTTACAAATAAAAGAGCACAAGATTCATAGCTTTTAGATATAATCAATATTCTCTTTTCTACCAACGTATGTTAATTAAGTGACTTCTAAAACAAATGGATAGCACATTTCATGATTTAGGTGTGTCATCTTAAAGTGTGAAATGTTAAAGAATTGTTACTTTTGCAATTAATTATTTTATGTTTTCACTTTTGACATTAAAGAATCTTTTTCTTTTGAACAGTGTCAAAATGGCAAATTAAACCCACTGTGATTCAATGTTGTGTAGCAGTAAAATATGAAAACTTCCAAAGGGGTCAATTGTATTTCATAGGCGCTGTGTAAAAAATATCTAACTCCACTTTTAAATATAGCGCTTATAAGAGCATAAAGGTGCATAAGTGAAAAAGGATATTAGAAATGGTAATAGGCGATTAGACAGAAATATCACAGAAAAGGCAAGATTCTCTTAGTATTTTAGTAGTAAGGGAACAGTCAAGGAGAAAGTGAAGTGTATTAGAAAAAATATACTGACAGAGAAATGGGGAACATTGTAAAAGTTTTAATGTGTGAAGGACTCGAAATCCTTTCAACAGTTGCTTAAACTACCAAGCATGTACTCAATGATTTCGAAACTGTAAAAAGAAGTGCTGTTTAGATTGAAAACACTGAACTCAAACAAATATCTCGGACTGGAATAACATTAGTAACTTTATACTAATAAGTTGATGAAAATGCATCATGGATAAATTAATGGAGGCATTTATTAAGAAAAACATCATAGGTCACATTGCAAGAACAGATGTGTTCATCAGTATTTCTATGAGAAAAGCAGAGAAACTCTGGTGTAGCAATGGCAAGCACATAACACCCATCCCTTTTAACTTAACCTGACATTCTGCCTTCCCTTTCAGTCTTCCTCTCTGTCCAAATGCTCAGTTTAATTTGTGTGTGTGTTATATTGTTGTATATTGATATTATATATATTGATGTAATTTTCCAGGCTTTCTTTTAGTATTTAATTTAATATTTTACTCTGGTTTATTGTCTTTTATTCTATTTAATGCCTTTCAGTACATTTGCTATTTCTTTTTTAATATACAGTACATAAATGATCAATACAGTAGTGGGGCGGAGTGGTGGCTCTGAGGCTAAGGATCTGCGCTGGTATCCAGAAGGTTGCCGGTTCGAATCCCCATCACTGCCAAAAGAGATCCTACTCTGCTGGGCCCTTGAGCAAGACCCTTAACCTGTAATTGCTCCAGGGGCGCTGTACAATTGCTGACCCTGCGCTCTGACCCCAAGGGGTATGCGAAAACTAACAAATTCCTAATACAAGAAATTGTATAAGGCGAAATAAAGAACAAAAAACAAAAAAAAAACAAAAAAACATGAGCTGGTTACATTTGGAGGTGATACTCAAGTAGACTGAATAGTGACTAATGTAGAATTAGCTTATTCAGTGCAGCTGGGCCTGGATAGAATACTGTACTTACTTTCGCAGATTTGAAATGTGTTGTAAAAAAATGTAAATTATTGAATGTAGAAAAAAAATTTAGATTTAAATACAAAACTTAAGGTTCAAAACTTAAAACTACAACTTCTGAGAAGGGCTTTGGACTTGTATTCTACTCTCCACTTTCTTCACCACCATAGGCCTGCTTACCAACAATTGGTGAAGGGTTCTATCTGCTGGGTCAGTGCTGCAGGACAATAATCTCATCCTTAATGCCAGCAAACCAAGGAGTTGGAATAGATTTCAAAAAGCAGACCACACTTCCATCTACACTGGAGGGGATTGATAGAGTGAACAGCTTTAAATTTCCTGGAGTGACTATCACAAATGAATTGAAGGGGCATAACACATTTCAGTTCTTGTCAAAAAGTTTTACCAGTCATCTACGTTTTTAGATTACTGAGGATGGCTCACATTTTTCCATCTGTTCTCACAAATTTCTACAGGTGCACAGTGGAATCCATTCTCACTGGCTGCATCACATTATGGTGTGGTGCCTACTTGGCTGAAGATCATAAAGCAGTGCAAAACATGGTGAAGACAGCACAAAACATTACTGGCATCAAACTGCCTTTTCTTCAGGACACATGTAACACTCACTGCCTTGGAAAGGCAAGCAATATTATTTAAGACTTATGCCATCCCATATTGCTGTTTTCTCCCTTCTTCCTTCTGGCAAACTGTACAGAGCCACTGGTATCACACCAGTAGATTTAGGGATGGTTTCTACTCATAAATTGTAAAGTTGCTGAATATTCAGTTATTAAAACAAAAAGTGTAACATTACAAAGTATATACTGTATATAATATTTGCATATATCTATTGTATGTATTGTATATAGTTGTATATACATATATACTAGGGGGCTTTGTCCCCTGCTCGCTTTGCTCGCCAACCCCCGGCCTGCGCTAGCCTCTTTGTGGTTCTGCTACTCGCATATGGGGATGTGGATGTACAATTTAAACAAAGTGTTGTTTTCATGGGAATTGTTACATATGCATAATAGAACTATTTTACATTACAGCGAGTAATTAACCATATTAAAAAATAGTAAAATGTAATAATTTGAAAGTAAATTATGTTTCATGTTGGCGTAGAGTTATTCGTTGTGTAATACAATTTCATTCTGTTTGGCTTTGAAAGTAACACGCAAATACTTTTTAAACTTACACTTTTACTGTAATACTTCAGTAAAAACAATTTTTGAATTAAATTTTCGTCAATATCACATTGAATTTTGATTCTGTGTTTGGAATTTTCATCGTGGTGGCGCAATGTGGCTCTGACCTTTGTTAATTGGTTTTGCAAAAGCTATTCTAACAGGAAACTGTTAAATGTTTTAATACGAATGGCATATCAAGATCTCCTTTGTTGTCTAATGTTATTAGGAAGATCTACTACATTACCTTTCTTGGATACATCCTTCTTTCTACAGTATTTCGTGCGGAGGAAGACCGGACGGTGTTGTAGATATTCCTCGGGATATTGTAAGTTGATGTGTTCTTCTTCCGCACGATGTCCACCAACTGTTACAGCATAGTATATTGATACACATTTAACCAATTTACCATGTAAATGATCAACATTTTGCACGTAAAATTGTTTGACTTCATCGTTTCTTGGTGCTAGAATTGCCCGTGTACTCGTTTTTTCTGTTGATAACCCTTTGTGATGAAATTATTCAATAAGATTTGGACATAATATGTCTTCTTTAATTGTGAACTTAAAGTGAGGAAAACATTAAAATTTATAAGAGCTGAGACAGCAGGAACTGTGTCTGTCAAAAGCATTCACACGAATGAGAGGTGAAAGTGTTTGAATATGGTTGAGAGGAGGGTGTGACTTTAAAAAAATCTTATGGCCAAAGCCACACTTGGACCACTAGATCTGGTGACACTAGCCTAGATTAAGTTGGTCAGAAATGCTAACTACTGTATACTTTTTCTGCCAGCTATTCTGAGGAGACATGCAGGTATGAATTTGTTAGTACCATGTACATATGACAATAAACTTGTTTGAACTTCTACATCCAGATAGTGTAAAGAAGTGATTAAGAAGGTGTGGTGGAGGTGGATGACATGGATTGACAGGCACCCTTCCCTAGATGGATGATATTCCCTTACTCACCTGGGTGGATGGGCATCCTGGCAGAGATGGTTGGTCTTCCCTTTTCTGGTTGTAATTCCAGTTCATCTATGTCATCCATCATAGAAGACTAATGGAATGTAAAGTTTTTGAAGTACAAATCAAAGGAAGTCAGATTTAGTGGTGTGCTTTTAGCAATTTTTGTCTCAACATCCAAAAAAGACACAGCAGCAGTAGATAAGATTGACTACACTGATTCCAATATTACAAGGTATGAGATATGAAGAAAGACAGAAAAAACTGAATGTTTTTAGTTTAAACAAATGGACATTGTCGTTGTTACGTGATTGAAATGTTTAAAATTACAAAGGGAATTAGTATACTAATACTCTAAAATAAGTTCTTTAACAAGAACATAGTGTAACAGATTGTCAGCTCAGCTGTCAGCTGTTTAACTGTAAACCTCCTTATCGTTATGTTTACCACCAGAAGAAGTAGTCAAAAACATTGAATTTTTTTCAAAATGAAAAAATGTTATTATCTGTAACAGAAACATGTCAATACCAACATGTCAACATAAAAACAATAGGAAAGGTATGGCTAATGTCCACTGCTGTACTGATGAAGATTTAGTACATATCCCTTGTGTGATACGTTTTGAAAGAGTCACAAACACACAGCTCTTGTGACATTAGAAGCATGTTTCTTTGTGCACTTTTCTTATGTTTTTTCTGTTGCTTACACATGAAAGGGTAGACTGACAGTGCCTGATCTGCACAATCAATGCTGCCCATTGGGGTATTGTAGGCTGCCACAGCACAAGGCTTAGTGACTTCCATATTTCCCCTGAGAGAATATTGACAGTTGCTGCATTGTGAACAGTGCTTAGGAGGCCAATGTTTTTCTTCTCCTTTCTCTTGGTCACAACTATTTTGCCTGCTTGCCACAATGAAGCTTCACATGACCGTTTTTAATGGGAATGTCATGATAGTTCAGTCATACCGTGTCGTATGCATCATTTACACTATCTGCATCAACATCTGATGATCAATTCACATTGTCATCACTATTGCTTGATTCAACTTATGGTTCAGTTTCACTTTGTTCTAACACTGGATTTACATCTATTTATTCATACACCATTGTGTGTTTAGGTTGAAAGCTCTGACCCACTCATGATATTGATGAGTTACTTTAGATTGGCAAAATGTATAAAAATATCCATAATTTGTTTGCAGCATGTTATTTAATCCTTTAGATGGCAGCAGAAAGCTATGTTGAATGTTATTTGAACTTAACATTGTACATTGAACTGTAAAAGCTTAACAGGAGAAATGAATGGGGCAAATAAATTTTACTCAGAATTCTAAGCCCGAGAGATATTGGGTGCTAATGCCAAGGAGGTTAAATTGTAGTACAATGTTTTACTGTAGTAATGTGAACAGTGCATTGTATTCGCAATGTAGCAAAACATTTTTGTACTATATTGACCTCATCAAGTCTCTTAATATTTTTTTGGGGGGGTAAAAGAATAGGGAACCAACAAGGTCTGCAAATAAATCTGCCACTGGATAAGTAGTATGTTTTCTTTCAGTAAATTGTTAAAATTAGATCTGAGTCAAATTGTGCGCTGTTCTGGATTTCTACTGTATACCCAATGCTGCTAAGATTGGCCCTGTCCACCTGAAAACAAAAAATGTACTAAGTTGGCTTAAGATTGTTATTGTTTTTAAAAAGACACTGACACCTTTGCTCAAAAAATGAGTTAACATAAAAGACAACTAGAATTAGATGACAAAATGATTAGATGGTGACTTTGTTACATGTTTGTTATTATACAGTATACTGCAAATAAAACAGTTTCTCTTAAGAGTAATAAAGTGAAAGCTGATCTTCAAATTAGAAAGCTTCATTGTATTTGCTTTATTAAGAAAATGTACAAATAAATAAAACAAGACCATCCAGTTTTATAAGTAAATTTGATTAGCTAATTGTTAAATTGTCCCATGGCAGCATATCTGTTTCCTGTCCTGTATATATGACTATATTACAGATTCTTAAAATCGCTTGTGGTGAAAAACATTTCCTAGTTTCTAGTCTTGAAGCTTAATTTTTTAATGATGTTCTTGAGCATAAGTTCTTGTGAGTAAAGTGTAAGTAATATATTAACTTACTTTTGTCAGTCACTGAGAATTAAAAAATAAGGGCTGTACTCACTCTTGAAGTTCAGCCTCTACATTCCCATTTTCCATTCCTGACAGCTGTAGGTTCAGTGACTTTTCATATTAGTACTGTTTTTTATCCTGTTAGTCAACATACAGTACATCATGGTTTCACACAGCCAGCCATGCATAAACACACATGAACATGCATATACATTCTTAGCTTTTGGAATGGGTATATGGGAATTGTAGAAAATGAGTATGTGAGAAGAATTCATTTATTGATGTTAATTGATCAGTTAATTAATAATCAGTGTTGCCTTTAACAATGCTAGCAATTAATTAAAAATATTAGATGCTCACTCAGAGACACCAAATTAATGTAACGTGTTGTGAGGATTTTAACTTCTGCCCACCCAAAGATCTATGATTCACCTTCCAGGCAGGCCACCAAAAATATGAAGAGATCTGTACAATTTAAGAAGAAGGTGCATTAATCAGCAAAAGTCTACATTAAGTAACTTTCAGTTTTTCTGCTGTAGTCCAGACCTGGGGCCTCATGTATAACGCCGTGCGTAGAACTCACACTATAACATGGCGTAAGCACAAAAGCGGGATTGTGCGTACGCACAGAAAAATCCAGATGCAGGAATCTGTGCGCACGCATACTTTCACGTTCTTCCACTACATAAATCCCGATCGGCGTGAAAAGTAACGCAAGTGCACGCGCCTTCTGTCCCGCCCCAACTCCTCCCAGAATTACGCCTCTTTCAATATGCAAATCAATATAAATAGCCTTCTGTGAAAAGACAATGGGAAAAGCACGGGGGAAATATAAGAAATTCAGCGAATACCAAGTGGAGGAAAAGGAAAAACGTACTATTTGTTGGTTTACGCAGTGGTATAATCAACAAAAGAAAGTTGATCGAGTGACAGAGTGTCGGAGAAACTCGAAGGCTCAACTTCACAAACTCGCACAGTGCCCGAAATAAAAAAGAAATCACATATCAAAGTCGCCGTGAAAAGGCGAGTCGTAGCCCACCGTCTGAGTGTCATATGAAAGCTTATCAGGGTACAGAAAAAACAAAATAGGCACACAGTGGGAGAAAAGCACAAAATGTCAGCTTTAATCTCGAAATTTCACGTAATTTATTTTGCCATTAAAGTAGAACATCATAAACTTCATCTTAACATCGTTTATTTTACTAGTTTCTCAAGTAGCACGTTAAATGCTTTGTTCTGTATTTGATCTTCTATGTGCTCTATGTATGTGAATCACTACGTGCTTCCGTTCTTTCTCATTCTCCGACACAGAATCCATTACATTTGTGATATTACAGCTCTCTGAATAATTAAAATACTGACATGTATACGTGATATCATTGTCATGATGATAGGAATGAAAGCATGTTATTAAACATGGGAACACGGTGGCGCAGTGATTGTGCATATCTCACGCAAGAGGCTTGCTGCGCCATGTGCGACCTTCGATGAAATAATTTATTACAGAAGTACTGTCTCTTTCAAACGTACTAACCTCCAATTCCTGTCCTTACTTTTCTTTCTCCAAATGACCAATCGCCACACAATCAGCTCTGTAATAGACGTTAAGCCATCTGTAAGCTTAGAACACCGATTCTTCAGAACTTTTAAGGAACATCGAAATATCTTCGTAGTAAATGTTTAATTATTCTATCCGTCTATCTTTCCAGTGTCGCGTCAGCGCAAGAATACAACGCAATGCAGGAACAATCCCTGAGCTAGCTAGCGCTGCAGCACCGTGTCCTCACATGTTTAATTATTAACAATACAGATTATTTAAATGAAGTTAAAGTTTTAGCTGTATAATATAATCAACATATTTTGCTGCATTTCATCTTAAAAATGAATTCCGTCATCATATGTAAATACGCGCTTTATAAAGTGGCGCAGGTTGTGCAATATTATAACTGTAGTGCAAGTTTACAGTGAGGTGATTGTACTTATAAGTAAACAGTTATATAAGGAGCAGTTGATGGACTGATTGAGTGCGTTTAGAGTTCTTGGGATGAAACCTTTTCTAAACCGCGAAGTCCGTACTGGGAAGTCTCTATAAAGCGTTTTGCCATGGCTGAGTCAGCGTCTGCTTCATGCTGTATACCGATATTTCAGCTGCTGCTGTGATTCCCCACTCAGATACAGTGATATAAATACTCCGAGTGGTGCAGTGAGAGTAATATGGAAAAAGATGATCTGCTGTGGCAACCCTTAACGGGAGCAGCTGAAAGAAGAAGAAGATGCAGTGAGAGTTACAACGCTAAAGCAGTTATGGTATTTGGAATACTATGGCTATTCCCTGGACCATTATATTGCTGCAGGTTAATTACAATCAGATGCATTACACTAATAAACAATATGCAGTTAGTTTCAGTGTATTTATAAAGCCGCGTCAGGAATGTGGATCTAAGAAAGAAAGGGTGACCACGCAGGAACAGTAGCACTGCTTTGACGCTGGGTGCCGCCAGTCTGCAAAACCGAGCAGAGAAATTGCGTACGCCAAGGTATGAGTTACCGTGGAAATGTGCGTGGCTTTACGCCAAGTTTAGGTTTTATACATCGCGATTTGAGCGTGGAAAGGTTCGTACGCAACATTTCTGTGCGTACGCACCGTTTATACATGAGGCCCCTGGTGATTGACTATTTTTCAACAAATACCCAAAACACTCAATCTGCAATAAACCAAATAATACATTTTATTCATAACAAAAGGATAATGGAATATGTATTTATGCAAGTATATACAGGTATGTAGAAATATATATGTATAAAAGTTGTGGACACTAGATGGCACTGTTGCTCCTAAAACACTACACGACAGACACAGGGCATGAGTTAAAAGCAGTCAGTCAGTCAGTCATTGTCCAACCCGCTACATCCTAACACAGGATCACGGGGGTCTGCTGGAGCCAATCCCAGCCAGCACAGGGCGCAAGGCAGGATCAAATCCCTGGGCAGGGCGCCAGCCCACCGCAGGGCACACACACACACCAAGCACAAACTAGGGACAATTTAGGATCGCCAATGCACCTAACCTGCATGTCTTTGGACCGTGGGAGGAAACCAGAGCACCCGGAGGAAACCCACGCAGACACGGGGAGAACATGCAAACTCCACGCAGGGAGGACCCGGGAAGCGAATCCAGGTCTCCTTACTGCGAGGCACAAAGATCTTATTTTATTAAGAGAAACTCTTTCTAATCATTTCCCACCACCACTGCCACAAGTAAATACGTTGTACAACACTTCTTCTTCTTTCTTTGCCTCTTTCTCCTCTGCTCCTCCCAGCAAGCTTTGTCAACCTACCACTGACTTTGGCTCCTCTCTGTGAGGTCGGTCCAGTCCTTATATATTGACCAACCCGGAAGTATCATGCCATATGTCTCTTCCACAGCACCCCCGGTGTCACCCAAGGTACCCAACAGGGCTAAGATATCGAACTCCAAGTCCCATGGTGTCCTGTGGGAATCCGGGACACCACTTTATACCAGGGGAGCTGCCATCTAGCGTTTTGGGGGAGGCAATGTGTCCTAAAGCAGCCGCCTACCCCCATCTATTCATCTTTTGGGCATCCCAGCCGGGTTGTGCTTCTGGCCGTCTCTTACCAGATGTATATAAAAATTGGACAATAACAAATAACAAAAAACATAACATTACAATAACTTAATTGAACTTGTTCTCTACTATGGAAAAGGCATATAAATTAATTCTGATCTTACAATTTATGTGCTCAAGATGGTTAAGTTCCTTAGCTTGTTCTAAAGTTTCTAGTGCCCGCACCGTGAAGGTGACATTGATTTGCCTACATCTAGTTTGCACTGGTTTAACCCCCCCAAAATGCAGTTTGTGTGTGTAAGAAGATGCTCTGAACCTCCTACTGGATTTAAAGAGAGAAACCTATATACCATAATATTATTATCTGATTTTATTCTAACTATTAACTTACATTTAATAGTTCTCAGAATCAAAGCAGGTCTACTTATAATTTGGTTTAGGCAAAGCTTTGTTCCTTTCCTGATCAGCTTTCTCCAGCTCACATGGAAAGATCTTCAGCCTGCTTTTCTTTCTTTGTTCAGGAGCTCTTCTCCTTCTTCTCCTTCTGTCAGGTTCAAATTCATGTTTTATGTTTCTTTTGTTCATTTTTGATGCCAGTCACTGCCAGGAACTGCCCTCTGCCTTATAAATCCGGAGGGTCTCTCACAGTTCCTGGCAATTTATTTAAAAAATGCCAGGGAGTGGTGAGTTTATTTATGTTTACTGTGAATTCTGTTAATTATTTTGATCCGTAAGATTTTGAATTTCTGCTTTGCTTTTGAACTTGCCTTTGAAATCTCTTTTGGGACTTGTTTGATTTGTATTACCTTTGTGTTTCAGGCAATTCAGTTTTGCCTTTGTGCTTCATGGAGCTTCATTTTAATTGGAATACTTTTTATGAAGAATAAATCTTTTATTTTATAAAGATTCAGTGCTTGTCCTTATTACTAACCGAGTTTGAGAGTGATATCCCCCTCTAGTGGGTCATATTGGAAGTGCTTTGGAACTCATTAGTGCTTGGGACTCCTGGTTGTAGGCAAGGCAATACTGCAGTTTCGAGATTTTACACACAGTATCCTCTTTTGGCTAGCATAAAGTCTGTTGAGTAATTGGTGATCAGTCAATCCTTGTCTTTATCAAGAGAAACTCGTTTACTTTTCCATATATTCTGTTTCTCTTGCTTATGCATTTGCTATTCCTTAGCAAGGTTTGGACTCGTGACACCCTTGTCTAACTCCAATACAGATACATTTTCCACTCTTCCAGCACCAGGTTACTATTTGGAGTAAATGGGATAGCTCCAGCCTTTGTTATAGTAACATCCTAGGCAATAAGGTTCTTGCTATAGAGAGCAGAAGTTACGGCCAGGGTAAGAGCAGTGAGTGTGTAGAGAAAGAGCCTCGATCTGGGGCTGGGAACGTTTTTTAAAGAAAGGAGTAGGATTTTCTATTGGTCTCTTGGGTGCACAATCAGTTCAGCTTTCTTGGTTGACAATTGATAAGACTGTCTGGCAGTTTGCTTCTTAGCAAAAGTCTTGTGTACGAAAGTATAGCAAAATGTGTAATGCCAGTCTGTCCTACAACAGAAAAAAATAAGCAAACCACAACAGATACCTTAACAAATACCATCATTTATGATGGCTAGTATTTTATTTAATACATGTTGTATAACAACAACAACAACATTTATTTATATAGCACATTTTCATACAAACAATGTAGTTCAAAGTGCTTTACATGATGAAGAAAGAGACAAAAGACAAAATAAATAAGAATTAAAATTAGGGAAAACTTATTTCACGGTCACAGTATAGTACTGTACCTAAGCTACAGTGCATCCGGAAAGTATTCACAGCGCATCACATTTTCCACATTTTGTTATGTTACAGCTTTATTCCAAAATGGATTAAATTCATTTTTTTCCTCAGAATTCTACACACAACACCCCATAATGACAACGTGAAAAAAGTTTACTTGAGGTTTTTGCAAATTTATTAAAAATAAAAAACTGAGAAATCACATGTACATAAGTATTCACAGCCTTTGCCATGAAGCTCAAAATTGAGCTCAGGTGCCTCCTGTTTCCCCTGATCATCCTTGAGATGTTTCTGCAGCTTAATTGGAGTCCACCTGTGGTAAATTCAGTTGATTGGACATGATTTGGAAAGGCACACACCTGTCTATATAAGGTCCCACAGTTGACAGTTCCTGTCAGAGCACAAACCAAGCATGAAGTCAAAGGAATTGTCTGTAGACCTCTGAGACAGGATTGTCTCAAGGCACAAATCTGGGGAAGGTTACAGAAAAATTTCTGCTGCTTTGAAGGTCCCAATGAGCACAGTGGCCTCCATCATCCGTAAGTGGAAGAAGTTCAAAACCACCAGGACTCTTCCTAGAGCTGGCTGGCCATCTAAACTGAGCGATCGAGGGAGAAGGGCCTTAGTCAGGGAGGTGACCAAGAGCTCCAGAGGTCCTCTGTGGAGAGAGGAGAACCTTCTAGAAGGACAACCATCTCTGCAGCAATCCAACAATCAGGCCTGTATGGTGGAGTGGCCAGACAGAAGCCACTCCTTAGTAAAAGGCACATGGCAGCCCGCCTGGAGTTTGCCAATTCTCTGGTCTGATAAGACAAAGATTGAACTCTTTGGTGCAAATGCCAGGCGTCACGTTTGGAGGAAACAAGGCACCACTCATCACCAGGCCAATACCATCCCTACAGTGAAGCATGGAGGTGGCAGCATCATGTGGTGGGGATGTTTTTCAGCGGCAGGGACTGGGAGACTAGTCAGGATAAAGGGAAATATGACTGCAGCAATGTACAGAGACATCCTGGATGAAAACCTGCTCCAGAGCGCTCTTGACCTCAGACTGGGGCGATGGTTCATCTTTCAGCAGGATGACGACCCTAAGCACACAGCAAGATATCAAAGGAGTGGCTTCAGGACAACTCTGTGAATGTCCTTGAGTGGCCCAGCCAGAGCCCAGACTTGAATCCAATTGAACATCTCTGGAGAGATCTTAAAATGGCTGTGCACCGACGCTTCCCATCCAACCTGATGGAGCTTGAGAGGTGCTGCAAAGAGCAATGGGTGAAACTGGCCAAGGATACAGTAGGTGTGCCAAGCTTGTGGCATCATATTCAAAAAGACTTGAGGCTGTAATTGCTGCCAAAGGTGCATCGACAAAGTATTGAGCAAAGGCTGTGAATACTTATGTACATGTGATTTCTCAGTTTTTTTATTTTTAATAAATTTGCAAAAACCTCAAGTAAACGTTTTTCACATTGTCATTATGGGGTGTTGTGTGTAGAATTCTGAGGAAAAAAATGAATTTAATCCATTTTGGAATAAGGCTGTAACATAACAAAATGTGGGAAAAGTGATGTGCTGTGAATACTTTCCGGATGCACTGTATATACAATATGTAAAAAATTCTGCTGGTAACAGAAAATCAGTAAACAATACTTAATTAGGAACATTTGTCCATCCATCCATCCATTATCCAACCCGCTATATCCTAACTACAGGGTCACTGGGGTCTGCTGGAGCCAATCCCAGCCAACACAGGGCACAAGGCAGGAAACAAACCCCGGGCAGGGCGCCAGCCCACCACAGAGGAACATTCATATTTATTAAATTATTTATTTATTTTTTTATTACCAAAAACCAGAACATTACCATGACATACCACTCAATCAAACAAATAATAAGAACAGATAAAACCATTTACTTTCAACTGAACACAAAGAAGAAAAAAAAAGCAAAACAAAACAAAATTCAACCCCAACTAAGAGAAAGAGAAAAAGAAGAAAGACACATGCAACTATAATTACCATCCTGTAGATCTTCCCTTTCACTCTTGCTGATAACCGTCTGTCACAAATTACTCCTGACACTCTTCTCCACCCATTCCACCCTGCCTGCACTCTCTTCCACAATCCCCATTACTCTGTACAGTTGATCCTAAGTATTTAAACTCATCCACCTTCACCTACTCTAGTCCCTGCATCCTCACCATTCCTCTGACCTCCCTCTCTTTCACACACATGTATTCTGACTTGTTTCTACTGACCTTCATTCCTCTCCTCTCTAGAGCATATCTCCACCTTCTCAACCTGCTCTCTATTCTCACTACAGATCATAATGTCATCAGCAAATATCATAGTCCAAGGGGACTCCTGTCTAATCTCATCTGTCAACCTGTCCATCACCATTGCAAATAAGAAAGGGCTCAGAGCCGATCCCTGATGTAATCCCACCTCCAACTTGAATGCATCTGTCACTCCTACCACAGACCTCACCACTGTTACCTTTCCCTCGTACATATCCTGTACAACTCTTGCATACTTCTCTGCCACTCCCAACTTCCTTATACAATACTACAACTCCTCTTGAGGCACAGTGTCTTATGCTTTCTCCAGGTCCACAAAGACACAATGCAACTCCTTCTGCCCTTCTCTATACTTCTCCATACTTCTCCATCAACACCCTCCTTTCTCATCCATCACACACCCAACTTGCAGGGCTTATGCACTGACAACATTCATCATCATGCCTCCAATTTCCAGCTTCATAATCATTACTCTATCTGACACTCTTTTCACTTCCAAAACACTCTTGACATACTGTTCCTTCAAAATAACCCCTACCTCATTTCTCCTCCCATCCACACCATGATAGAATGATTTGAATCCACCTTGAATCCACTTGGCCTCACTCCCCTTGCGTTTAGTCTCTTGCACGCACAATATATCAACCTTCCTTCTCTCCATCATATCGGCTAACTCTCTCCTCTTACCAGTCATACTGCCAACATTCAAAGTTCCTACCCTCTGTTCCACTTTCTTTACCTTCCTCCTCTCCTCTTTCCTGCGGACACGTCTCCCCCCTCTTCTTCTCCTTCTTCAGCCAACAGTAGCCCAATTTCCACCAGCACCCTGTTGGCTAACAGTACTGATCGTTGTTAACCTGGGGCTTGACCGATCCAGTATGGAAATCTGTATTGTTGTCTGCATGTTGATCTGGCAAAATTTTACACCGGATGCCTTTTCTGACATAACCCTCGCCATTTATCCGGGCTTGGGACTGGCATGAAGAAACACACTGGTTTGTGCATCCCCTGTGGTTGGGTTAGAATTAAATTTTTTTCTAATCTGAGATAATACAGAATGTTGCTTACCCACTGAGTTAGAGATGCTGGGTTGGGATTCTCATGTCTGCATTCTAATAGTGTAATTTATAGGCTGTTAGAATCAATTCATCTCGATGTACTTTAATGTCTTCCGGGATTACACCAAATAATAAAATAAAGAGTGAACTGTGATATCAGCAATTAAAAACACATAGGTCTTAATGAAGGTATTGTCTATGTAGAAAAAAACCTGTTGTAAGATACTGAATAGTCATCCCGAAAGGAAGAAAAAAAAGTAAAATACAGGTGAAATAAAGTAATGTAATGCATATTTATTAATTTAAATTACAAAATTACAAACAACTGTATATTAATTGTTATGACCATTCAGAAATAACTGTTTATAGGTTATTTTCTTTACGGATTGATTGGTATTAGTAAGTGTGAGTGACTTTAAACTCAAAAATGTTGTTCTTTGTTCTTTTATTACCATTTCCTCAGCAATAACAGCTCATCATACATTCAAATATTGAAAATTGGTTTGTGGCACTTCTATCTGTTCTATTGCACATTGCCTTTTTCATTTTCAGAGTATTCTTTTTATCATGGCTGTCCACGGCATACTACTGATTGTTATGACAACTGGCAGAAGCAGAAAAGCGAGCAAAAAACATATCCTTACCTCAAGAAAAGAGTATCAAGAATCTGTGATAAAATATATCCAGTTTATCTTTGTTGTCACAAGCATGCCTCAGAAATTCAAAAGGCATGTTTTCTTAAATCAAAACCTTTGTTAAGTTTTAAGGCTTTTCTTCACATTTGGGCCCCAGTGTACCCACTATAAAACACAAGAACAGAGTAGGTATCATTTAAAATTTTAAAAATATGCTTAATTTTTGAATGCAATTTAATGTGGCCAACTAGTATATACCATGGTTGTGAAGAAATAACTTTGACTTGAAAAATTCTGAACTTATCCTTTAAGTAAGTATGGAGATTTTGTTTTCCATAAAGAGAGCCTAATAAATAATTGTCCTTGGTTACAGGCTGCTATATGGAGGAATTAAATTAAAACATATTGACTTTTAATTTCCATATTTCAAGATGTTTTTTTTACCTCTAAGACACTGGACAAAGAAATTTTGTGGTTAATTTCAGTTTCCTTTAGCAGTACACTTCAAGTTCTTTCCTACTGATTCAGTTGTTCTTTCCATGATAGGTACAGCTCTGTTACGCTTTGGCAAGTATTATACAAGTATATAAATGCTTAACATTTTAAATTCAGCTTTGTTTCGGTCATCTCCTAACTCGTCTTCCTGCTCACTTTCATTAATGGCTGGTTGTGTTGCTTTTCACAAATCTTGGAAGCTGATTTAGTATTCCTATTATTTACTTAACATAAGCACTAAGACAAAACACTGTGTGTTGACCTTAAACAGAAATCAGAAGTCTTGCATGGAAAAAGAACACACAGACTACAGAATGATGAATTCAAACTCAGAATTGAAGTGCAATGCAGCCTATAGTTAAACTGATCATTAAACCACTTTGTGAACCTTGTTTTAGAAAATCAAGTGATTGGAATTCTTGACTTTATAATTCACTCTTTGGGACCTTTTTTAATGTACTGTCAAAATTTCATAAAAGAAACATACATCAGACAGTTTAGACATGTACAAGGGTTGTTTGAATTGTTTTTAAACTATACCATCCATTTTATATCTAAAGATTCTTTGAGGTTAGGATTCTCTTCTGTTTCAAAGTACTTTTTCTTCACACTCTATACACATCTTGCACTGCTGTAAAAATTCTCAATGACTTGTAGAGACAGATTCTTTAGTATCAGCTTCAGATAAAATGTCTTTCCTTTATGTATATGAAATGCTTCTGTCATCTTAATACTGTTGTCCTGCCAAGTGCCTTTGTTCCTTATACATTACTTGATTTCAAATACACCAAGCTTTTCACAGAATTTAGTCACACGTTTATCGCAGTTGAGTAATCCTCATTTGCTGCCACCGTCACAGAATATAGTTACTGGTTTGTGACAACACAATGACTAAACAGAAACTGGCAAGCAGTTTGAAGGCCATGAATTTGTCTCCTCTACCAGCCTTTGGCTTTGGCACAAATGAGAGAAATGCATGATAGTTTGTGTCCAAACACTTTGTAATGTATTTATCACTGTATTTCATCTCCTTGTTATCAATAGTATCTGCTTAAGACTGCACAGCAAAATGACCTGTGTTAAATTAGCAATTAAAAGCGTATATATTGAAACATTGTGAAAATACATGGGTTGCTTAAACATTGTAAGAAGTAATCTAACCCTAATGATTTTACTGAGTACAAGTAGGAAATATGCAAGGGGAGGAATAGTATATACTGCAGAATTGTGTGTTATCAGGTTGGTAATGAATAATCATTATTGAAATGGAGAGTTTTCATTTTTGTACACTTTTTATTCATATAAAAAATTGTCTAATTTTTAGTCTAATAATTTCTTTGTCCTGGTTATATTATTGTATTTATCATTAAATACTAATATACAGTGTTTATATCTGGAATATATATTCTGTTAATTGACTTTTCACTTCCTATTCCATTTTTTCCCAGTGTTATGAGACAAAGAACATATTGTGGAAGTAATGGGCAGAAAGCTGTAGGTAGCAACATAATAGATGTTGATCAAGCATCCAGCCACATGGGCCAAGTAAATAAACCATGCTTTGGACTATGAGAGGCATGCAAAGGTGTTGAATTAACATTGTCAGAAAATGCAAATTCCATGTGATATGCCCCTGCCATTAATCAGACTGGTGCCCAAGCAATATGAGCCATCAATATCAAAATGTCTAAATTATTTTGTCTCAAATTAAGATCATTAAGAGTGTGATCCAAAGCAACTCTTTGAAAAAAAAAAATCTGTTTCAGTCATTCGTGCTATAATGATAGCCATCATATGGAATTTAAATGTTCTGACAATATTAATATTAACATTAAGGGAGCCCAATCAGAAACAATCAAAGTGCCTTTCAAATATTGTCCCACTTTTGTAGTTTTACAGATGTTTTTATTTTGGCCGCTATCACAGAACTGCAATATGGACAGATACTAAAGATCTTTTGTCCCCAGAGCCATTAGACTCCTTAATTATTCCTAAACAGGGTCGAAATTGGTTGAGTTCAGGGCCTGATGCTCTTTCTCTGCTCAAAAGTTATATTAGCCATATTGGCTATGCACTACATCTGATATTTCACTACTTGGTCACTACTGTATGTAACTCAGCATTTCCCAACTTTGGGGTCACAACTCCAAGTGGGGGTCACCTGATATGCTAATGGGGTTGCAAGGAAATATTACACAACATTAAACAATGTATTGAATAGGAAGTGAATGTCAATATTTCAAATAGCTGGGGGGTTGTGAAAAAGCTCAGATTTCAAAATGAGGATCACAAACCTAAAAATCTTGGGAATCTCTGGTATAACCTTTTTACATAATGTGTCGCTTTAAACATGTTATTCTATCAGCATAAGCCATGTCAATTAATTACACTTTTACTTTAATATTATGTCACTTTAGTATCTGTCACTTGCCAGTGCAATGGGAATTGTGCCACATGTCACTTTGGTAGTAATGTTGTTTGCTCAATTCCATTGCACTGGATTGTTGTATGCACCATCTACATTACCTGTATTGGACTGTAAGATTACATCCCCAGTGTACTTATTTAATGTTATTTGTATAGTGTGTACTTAAATGTTTGTAAATAACTTGGTATAAGCGTTGGCTACTTGTACTTAAATTCCCCTTATCTATCTATCTATCTATCTATCTATCTATCTATCTATCTATCTATCTATCTATCTATCTATCTATCTATCTATCTATCTATCTATCTATCTATCTATCTATCTATCTATCTATCTATCTATCTATCTACAGTGCATCTGGAAAGTATTCACAGCGCATCACTTTTTCCACATTTTGTTATGTTACAGCTTTATTCCAAAATGGATTAAATTCATTTTTTTTCCTCAGAATTCTACACACAACACCCCATAATGACAACGTGAAAAAAAGTTTACTTGAGGTTTTTGCAAATTTATTAAAAATAAAAAAACTTGAGAAAGCACATGTACATAAGTATTCACGGCCTTTGCCGTGAATCTTGAAATTGAGCTCAGGTGCATCCTGTTTCCCCTGATCATCCTTGAGATGTTTCTGCAGCTTCATTGAAGTCCACCTGTGGTAAATTCAGTTGACTGGACATGATTTGGAAAGGCACACACCTGTCTATATAAGGTCCCACAGTTGACAGTTCATGTCAGAGCACAAACCAAGCATGAAGTCAAAGGAATTGTCTGTAGACCTCCGAGACAGGATTGTCTCGAGGCACATATCTGAGGAAGGTTACAGAAAAATTTCTGCTGCTTTGAAGGTCCCAATGAGCACAGTGGCCTCCATCATCCGTAAGTGGAAGAAGTTCGAAACCACCAGGACTCTTCCTAGAGCTGGCCGGCCATCTAAACTGAGCGATCGGGGGAAGAAGGGCCTTAGTCAGGGAGGTGACCAAGAACCCGATGGTCACCCTGTCAGAGCTCCAGAGGTCCTCTGTGGAGAGAGGAGAACCTTCCAGAAGGACAACCATCTCTGCAGCAATCCACCAATCAGGCCTGTTGGTAGAGTGGCCAGACGGAAGCCACTCCTTAGTAAAAGGCACATGGCAGCCCGCATGGAGTTTGCCAAAAGGCACCTGAAGGACTCTCAGACCATGAGAAAGAAAATTGTCTGGTCTGATGAGACAAAGATTGAACTCTTTGGTGTGAATGCCAGTAATCATGTTTGGAGGAAACCTGGCACCATCCCTACAGTGAAGCATGGTGGTGGCAGCATCATGCTGTGGGGATGTTTTTCAGCAGCAGGAACTGGGAGACTAGTCAGGATAAAGAGAAAGATGACTGCAGCAATGTACAGAGACATCCTAGATGAAAACCTGCTCCAGAGCGCTCTTGACCTCAGACTGGGGCAACGGTTCATCTTTCAGCAGGACAATGACCCTAAGCACACAGCCAAGATATCAAAGGAGTGGCTTCAGGACAACTCTGTGAATGTCCTTGAGTGGCCCAGCCAGAGCCCAGACTTGAATCCGATTGAACATCTCTGGAGAGATCTTAAAATGGCTGTGCACTGTCGCTTCCCATCCAACCTGATGGAGCTTGAGAGGTGCTGCAAAGAGGAATGGGCGAAACTGGCCAAGGATAGCTGTGCCAAGCTTGTGGCATCATATTCAACAAGACTTGAGGCTGTATTTGCTGCCAAAGGGGCATCGACAAAGTATTGAGCAAAGGTGGTGAATACTTATGTACATGTGATTTCTCAGTTTTTTATTTTTAATAAATTTCAAAAACCTCAAGTAAACTTTTTTCATGTTGTCATTATGGGGTGTTGTATGCAGAATTCTGAGGAAAAAAATGAATTAAATCCATTTTGGAATAAGGCTGTAACATAACAAAATGTGGAAAAAGTGATGCGCTGTGAATACTTTCTGGATGCACTATCATCTATCTATCTATCTATCTATCTATCTATCTATCTATCTATCTATCTATCTATCTATCTATCTATCTATCTATCTATCTATCTATCTATCTATCTATCATGGGGGATACTGAAGGATTTAAACTAGGGATTTATTTTAAGGGGAAACTGTTGAAAGTCATAATCCTTTGTAAAACCGTGGACTAGAATTTCCTTTTCTTCACAACAGATAGCACTGTCCAGAGCCATTTGTTGGCTCATAATTTGGCTCATGAAGATTCCCACAATACAACTTAAAAAGTTATACTTTAATGTTTAGTCAGGATGGGCTTTCTGAAAGATCAGAATCAACTTTGTTGAATTTTGCCTAAGAATACTGGCAGTATACAATCTAAAAATAAAAGTTCCATAGAAATTCCTCTAAGCGATGCCATAGGGCAACCATTTTTGGTTTCCAATAGATGCATTCACATTTAGGTTCCAGAAAGAATCTTCATTTATTTAGATCAGTAACTGGCTCCA
This sequence comes from Erpetoichthys calabaricus, assembly GCF_900747795.2. Classification (NCBI taxonomy): domain Eukaryota; kingdom Metazoa; phylum Chordata; class Cladistia; order Polypteriformes; family Polypteridae; genus Erpetoichthys; species Erpetoichthys calabaricus. Next base: position 276,293 of record NC_041404.2, on the reverse strand, counting down.
TACAGTAAATAACCATGAACAGATAGTATCAGATTTGTGAAATATGTATGGGTTGTGATTTTTAAGGGACTCTTGCTGCATACAACACAGGCAAAGTTCTGGTTTTCTTATACTGTTACTGTCACGCTAGGTAGCCCATTATACATTAAAGATTTCATCTTTTTTTGACATTTTCTAAGCACAAAAAACTAACTTCATATGCAAAGAACCTGTCCCAGAATAAAATACTACTTTGTCAAGCAAGTGCCATTGAAAAAACATTATTTTTAAGAGTGTAGATTATAGATACTTTAGTTGGAATCCTGTCAGAGTTTACCTGTAAGGTCTTTTAAAGTATATATATTTAGTAAAATAAATGAAGCAAGAATAAATGATTTGCTACTTGCTATTGAAGTTCAGATATAAAGGCTGAAAATAAAGAGAGATTTTGAGGTTATACTTAGGGAACTACTTGAATCCAGCTAAATTGGCTCTTTGGGTTTAAAACAAGATAGGAGCTGTTTTTCAAATTAAAAAGATATAAAAAGATGGATAATGATCTTATGTTAATCAAGAAAAGAGAGTTATAAGGTGTTGCTGTAGTAGCCAACTCAAAATATGTGTTGAAAGATACTGTATATTCCTAGTGAAGCAAGTTTAGATACAACAATTTGATTAAATTTAATTTTGTATAGCTCTCTTCACTAAGTACACTCTCATAATGCTCATAATACTGTAACAAGTTTGCAGGAAAATATTAATTGAAACTTTTACACAACTAGGGGGCTTTGCCCCCTGCTTGCTTCGCTTTCCTACCCCCTCGCGTTGTGAAGAGTTGGGCTGAACACACACTAAGGAGATGTGGTCGGGTCAGCTGCTGGCTTGCTGCTGCCGTGCTGAGTGATCTGCATGTCATGCAGCGCTTCGAGCATTTAAATGCCTGTACTGTATAGCAGCTGTCCTTTTGTCTCACTGCCTTGTCTTGCAGGATTTTAAAGTGTCTCTGAGAAAATCACGTCTCGTCTCCTTCCAAGCCTTCCAAGGTTTTTTTTTATAATAGAGAGAAAAGATTTATCCTTCACAATAATAATTATAATTGCAGTGGCGTGCAGTGGGGGGTACAGAGGGCGCAATGGACCAGGACATCCATATCTGGGGGGTATCCAATCCAAAGAGTGTTGCTCTCTAGGATAGCCCTTTTTTCGAAAATATTTTTAATTTAATATGAACAAGTTTAAATTATTATATAATTCTCAGTGAAGCACTCAGTAGCGTAGCGTGGGTGTCAGCTGCCCAGGGCGGCGGAAAATTCCGCTGCCTCCTTATTTAGGTATGGTTCAAATTTTTACAAGATATTATTATTATTTATTGTGAAATTTTGCCGCCCCCTAAAAGTGCCACCCGGGGCGGGCCGCCCCTGCCGCCCCCACTACGCTATGCCACTGGAAGCACTATAACTTCTAAGCGCTAGAAGTGCTTGCATTGGGCCTGACTGGGCCCTGCACAGCGAAAGAGGCCTTCCCTTGAAAACATTATGAAAACTATGTTTATTTCACATGGAAAAGCATGAGTCAAACAACCTTGAAAAGGGGTTCAGCACGAGAGAGATGCTCCGCTCTCTCTCCCTCCTTCAGTCCTGTATGCGCAGTGAACGTGCTAAGGGCCATTTGTCCAACCTTGGTGCAGTGAAGTGTTTTTCTGAGACTGAGTTTACCTCATTATTTCATCTCTCATGTTCTTTTTCTAGCTAGTCCAGTAAGATAAGTTGGGAGAATACTGTATGTAGTCTGTGTAGCCAGAGTACATCTGGGTTATGTTATAATTGTTGTATGTACAGGAATTTTGTCTGGGTTCTTGACCTTTCACATGCGAGCTTTATAAGCACAGTAAAGTCAGGCATTGATATAAATGTTGATGACTTTACAGTAAAATATTTGACTATTTTTAATTATGGCTACAAACAAAGAATTATTACTAAAAAAATTCTACAATAATTCTAGCATAAATTCTTTCATAAGGGCGCCAAAACCCTTGTGCTGGCCCTGCATAGATTATTTTCTGTACTGAAGCAGCTACATTAGATTTTAAATAGAAGCTACAGCTACATTAATCAATTTATTTATTTATTTTTTATTTTCACCAGGGAAGACTACATTAATTAAACTCCTATCAATGACGGGCTGAAAGGGCTAGTTTAGTAATAATTTAACTGTAAATTATCGTATTTAATTCCAGACTATGACTTGTCGAAAGAGAGGGAAAGTTCTATTCAATAATATTCGACTGTACTCCTTCCTGACATTAGCCACAATTTGCATTGCGTACAGATTACTGCTTACCATCGCATTTTTAAATGCAAGTTGTGAAAGATCATTTTCAAATTTCAAATGAATAAAAACTCATCTGAGATCTTCCATATCACAAGAGCATCTGACCAACCTGGCTTTAATCAGCATTGAAAAAGAATTCCTCACAGATGATGTTAAAAATTAAGTAGTACAATTGTTTTCAGAGAGGATAACTAATTTGGGGAAACAAACTTAAATGAATATTTCATTTGAATAAAGTGTTTATTTCTTATTTAATATGCCTTTCTTTATCATATTTATATGCATTCTTTACCATTCACTTTGACAGCACCTCACCTTAGGGGGCATACAAACAAGGAGTTTGCCCCAGGCATCTTCTAGCCTCTGCATGCCACTGTCTAATTGTCGAGCACAAAAGCAAAATGGAATTACCCAAGACACAAGGCAATCCAAAGTAAGCAAGTTCCAATACAAAATATCAAAGTCAAAAAGATCTAGAAATCCAATTAATCACAAAAAATAAGTACAAGTACATACACCAACTCTCTGGCACATTCGAGATGAGCCATAAGGAATTGTGGAAATCCCTCCAGATTTAGGAGGTGGACAACAGTTCCTGGAGGTGGTTGCCAGGTGGCCACACACTACACACAAAACACATGGCGCATAACACAGGCAGCTTAATGACAAGATTAAAAACAAAGAACAATGCACATATTCAACAAAAGCAACATTAACATTAATAAATGGCACATAAATTAACAAAAAAGACATGAAATGAGACTAGGAACACTGGCTGAAACATGACGTGCCCTCCTGAGTAAGCTTGTGTTGAGAAGTTTAATAGGGCAAGAATTCTTTCATATTTAAATTTATCCATGGATTCCTGATCTCCCAAGTATTTCTAGTGTCTTTTCTATGGAAGGGAGAATAACTTGGAAATAAAGCATTTGGCACCAAGTCCAACAATAGGATACCAAGAAGATAAACAGAATGGAGACAGGTTTCTAACAGTTCTAATACTTATCTTTTATATACTTATATACAGAAATACATTAAGCACAGCTAATCAGTAACTGTAATCATTGTATGCTAGGCCAAAGTAGGGATTTGGATTTGAAAGCTAAGGCCAAATGGTTGTCAAGTTCAAGATTTAGTGACATACCTGTAAATTACTGAAAGGAATCGAGAGGGAATCCCTACAATTGCTATAGTACATGTATTAGCTTTTGATGGATAACTGCTCAAGATAGTTTATGTTATATATGTCAAATATTTAAAGACAGGAGTGTATATCTTGAATATTTTGAGATGTCATACATGACAGAAGTCTGTTTGCAGAGGGAAACAAAGATGTGTGAAATGAAAAGGTGAGCATGACTATGAATAATATAAGGAGGACACTTTTTGACTGATTGTGATTTTGGAGATGTTTATACTACAACTTTCATGAAATGGATCGATAGCAAGAAAGCACAAGAGGCAGAAAATATTAAAATAATCTGCAGTTAAGAAAACTTTAAAAGTGATTCTCAGTTTCACCCACAGTAACTTTCCCTGTGTTCTTTACTAAAAATGATGCAAATAATATTTTGCAAATGGAAACAATATAAAAAATTATAAAAATGAAAAGAAATACATCTGTGTATTTTGTAGGCAACACACTCCTTGAAACATTTTTACTATCAACCCATACCTGTCACAATTAAACATACACCAAAACAGGATGATAAGGAGAGGAACATCACAGAAATATATCATATACTGTACTTAGTAGCTTAATTTTTACCACTAATATAACTGCTTGAAACAAACAACTGAAGAAGGCAGTATATAATCAGAGAAATAACATCTAATGAAATCAGGACCATGGCTGATAATAGAAGGCTAACACAGAAATCCTCTAACAACTCACCATTCTGGTTCAGATCCAACAGGAGGTTCCTCCCAATCATGCCCTCCAGGTATCTCAGTCATTCCCGATGTGAGTGTTGAAGTCACCTAGTAAGACTACAAAGTCAATGGGTGGCATCCTTTCAAGCACCTCACCCACCATCTCTAAGAAAGCTGAATACTCCAAATGGCTGTTTGATGCATAAACAAACAACAGCAAGAGTTTTCCTCTCTACGATTCATTGAAACATGCTGAGGCAATTGGAAAAAAAAATTCCAATTGCACACCCCTCAGCCAGGGGCTTGTGAGTATCCCTACATACACCCGATGTCTTTCATATGTCAGAACTCCTGATGAGTAGAGAGACCACCCTTGATCAAGAAATTTGGTTCCAGAACTCATGCTATGTGTGGAAGTCATACAAACTAAATCTAGCTGGTACTTTTGCACATCCTGCACCATTATTGCCTCCTTCCCCATGACAGAAGTAATGCTCCAAATATAAGGAACCTAACATTTCCAAAGAAAATCAGGCAAACATGCAGAGAAAACAGAGAAATTACATATAGTGATTAAAAGAATATGAACCCAGTTATCAATGCAAACCACTGTGCTATCTCCGACTCCAAAACATTGTGAATGCCAAATTGCACTTCTCACTTTTAAAAAGACTGCCATTTAGATATACAGATTGTTGAGCTTTATAAGCAAACAATAAATAAAAGTGATAAAATGTGGTGTTCTTCCTTAAAATTAATAGTTCATTTAATATATATTGTACCTAGTATCAGTAGTAACAAATTACTAAAACACAAGCTAAAAATACAAGCATATGACATCTGAAGAGGTGGGCTATTGTGCAAATCTTGTGGGCAAAATGTTTCATCCAAACAATAAATCTTCATTTTATATTGCACATTTCTTAGTGAGCGTCATTGCAAAGGACTTTTAAAAAGCTGCCAGGAACAATGTAGCCTGAAAGGGAAGCATTTGTTTCATTTTTAGAGAATAACTGGAATTGTAGAGCGGTCAATGCTAGTTTACATACTGTAAAAAGTATGTTGCAAGTTTTTTTTTTTACAAATGTTAGCTGATATAGTATGGAATAATCAGGCCATCAAATCAAATTTATATTAAACAGTTATATATGTATTTTAGGATATAATAATATTCTTATAATAATGTCTTCTTATTTTTATTATTAATGTTTCCAAACTCATAGTCATTTGGAATCACCAATTTACATATCCAGAGGAAAATCAACACAGATTTGAAAAAATTGTACAAACACCACATAAACAATTGTGGCATTTGAGCCCAGAATTCTGGATCTGCGAGGCAGCAGCATCTTTTTTAAAACAAATTAAAGACTGTATTATTATTATTATTATTATTTCATTCTGGGTCTATAAAGCATTCTAGTTATTTTTTTCCCACATTCAACTGTGTTCTTTGAGTTTAACAACAACATATACATAATGATTAAAGATATGTTACATATATATATATATATATATATATATATATATATATATATATATATATATATATATATAGTATATATATATATATATATATATAGTATATATATATATATATGTATATATATATATATATATATATATATATATATATATATACATATACATATACATATATACATATATATATATATATATACAGTAAAAAGTTTTAGGCAGGTGTGAAAAAATGCTGTAAACAAAGAATGCTTTCAGAAATATAAATAATGATTGTTTATTGTTATCAATTTACAAAATGCAAAGTGAGCGAACAAAAGAAAAATCTAAATCAAATCAATATTTGGTGTTACTACCTTTTGCCTTCAAACCAGCATCAATTCTTATAGGTACACTTGCACAAAGTCAGGGATTTTGTAGGATTATAATCAGGTGTATGATCAACCAGTTATACCAAACAGGTGCTAATGGTCATCAATGTCACACGTAGGTTGAAACACAGTCATTAACTGAAACAGAAACAGCTGTGTAGGAGGCTTAAAGCTGGGTGAGGAACAGCCAAACTCTGCTACCAAGGTGAGATTGTGGAAGACAGTTTCATGTCATGGCAAGATTGAGCACAGCAACAAGACACAAGGTAGTTCTACTGCATCAGCAAGGTCTTTCCCAGGCAAAGATTTCACAGCAGACTGGGGTTTCAAAATGTGCTGTTCAAGCTCTTTTGAAGAAGCACAAAGAAACGGGCAACGTTGAGGATTGTAGACGCAGTGGTCGGCCAAGGAAACGTAGTGCAGCAGATGAAAGACACATCAAGCTTATTACCCTTCGAAATCGGAAGACGTCCAGCAGTGCCATCAGCTCAGAACTGGCAGAAACCATGTGGACCCAGGTACACCCATCTACTGTCTGGAGAAGTCTGGCCAGAAGTGATCTTCATGGAAGAGTTGCAGCAAAAAAGCCATACCTCCAATGTGGAAACAAGGCCAAGCGACTCAAGTATGCACGAAAACATAGGAACTGGGGTGCAGAAAAATGGCAGCAGGTGCTCTGGACTGATGAGTCAAAATTTGAAATATTTGGCTGTAGCAGGGGCGGCACGGTGGCGCAGTGGGTAGCGCTGCTGCCTCGCAGTTGGGAGATCTGGGGACCTGGGTTCGATACCCGGGTCCTCCCTGCGTGGAGCTTGCATGTTCTCCCCGTGTCTGCGTGGGTTTCCTCCGGGGGCTCCGGTTTCCTCCCACAGACATGCAGGTTAGGTGGATTGGCGATTCTACATTGGCCCTAGTGTGTGCTTGGTGTGTTTGTGTGTGTCCTGCGGTGGGTTGGCACCCTGCCCAGGATTGTTTCCTGCCTTGTGCCCTGTGTTGGCTGGGATTGGCTCCAGCAGACCCCCGTGACCCTGTGTTCGGATTCAGCGGGTTGGAAAAGGGATGGATGGATGGATGGCTGTAGCAAAAGGCAGTTTGTTGTCGAAGGGCTGAAGAGCGGTACAATAAAAAATTTATTCTGCCTCAGGACATCAACCCCAAACATACAGCCAAAGTCATTAAGAACTATCTTCAGCGTAAAGAAGAACAAGAAGTCCTGGAAGTGATGGTATGGCCCCCACAGAGCCCTGATCTCAACATCATCGAGTGTGTCTGGGATTACATAAAGAGACAGAAGGATGTGAGGAAGCCTACATCCACAGAAGATCTATGGTTAGTTCTCCAAGATGTTTGGAACAACCTACCAGCTGAGTTCCTTCAAAAACTGTGTGCAAGTGTACCTAGAAGAATTGATGCTGTTTTTTAAGGCAAAGGGTGGTCACACCAAATATTGATTTGATTTAGATTTCTGTTTTGTTCATTCACTGCATTTTGTTGATTGATGAAAATAAATGATTAACACTTCCATTTTTGAAAGCATTCTTTGTTTACTGCATTTTTTTCACACCTGCCTAAAACTTTTGCACAGTACTGTATATGGAAGAGAAGGTCTGTGATATGGTTTGAATATTTGCAGCTGGAGATCCACAAAGGGAGAAAATGAATCACGTATCATAAAATAGTTTTTATTCCTGAGCTTTCAGCCCCTACCAGGGGCCTTCATCAGAGGATAATGCTTAGACTTACAAGAATCATATGCAATATATAGCAAAAGTTACATGTGGGGTGTATGTCAGTGTGAACGGGGATGGGGGGGGGGGGGTTATTGGTTGTAAAGATTTTATTTATTATGAGCATGTTCTTCTTAAGTTTGCATATGCTGGGTTTATGTCCAAATGTCTGTTGATGGCATTCTCACTTGATAGCCAAGATTCAGCCAGCTCTCTGGCACTTTTGGTACTGGCCTTAAATCTTACTTGTACATTGTCCCAGTTAAATGTATGTCAGTGATCGTGAGTCCTTTCTTCTGATGGCGTTGATCGCAATGTACTGATTGCAATGTATCATGTATTTGTGTTGCGATTCGTTTTGAAGTTTGTCCTATGTATACCACTGGGCAAGAACTGCATGGAATGCTATAAACTGCGTTTCATGTTTCTGCTGTCAATTTCTTGTTTTTAGCATTAAAGAGGACCGTGCACAGATTGTTCGTGGGTTTGTGTGCTATTCTGACACCTGACTTGGCCAGGATGCGTGCTGCACCTTCAGACACCTTGTGGTGATAAGGGAGTGAGTGCCAGGTGGGGTGGGGGTTCTGATTCAAGTCGATTGTTTGTTGAGTTTTTTGGCGTCTTCTGTGTAAGCTCCGATTAATGAATGTTTTTTGAGTATCTGTTTGAAGTGAAAAGACGGAAGAGATAGCGTCTTTCATTCATTTTCGTCTCCTTCGTATTACAATGGATATGGACTCTGGTACTCACTTCCTTATCACCACAACTGATAGTGCAGTGTTTTCTGTTTTGTGTTGCAAAATAAATTACACTATATTCAAAACCTCTACTACCTTTAAGTTTATACATGGAACATTTTAATGAATCTAGTAAGTGCTATTTATAAAGAACTGAATTTGAATAATCCTTTAACATACAGTATAATAATAAAAACGTTTTAAAATTTTCCATAAAGCAGAGAAAAATCAATGAACACTTTTGTCCACTAGAGGGAACCCCAGTCCAACTTATCATTGAGGTGTTCAAACAAGACCCTCAATATTTCCTAATTCATAAAACTTGGAAGTCTTGTCTTATATACAGTAATACATTTTGTTTTGAAATATCTCAAAAAGCACTGAATAATAGAATTAGAAAAAGCTTTTAAAAATGACAAAGAAAAATGTGAAGTCATAGTTTGACATCTTTATACCCAAATGAGTATAATATATGTATTAATGGAATGTCACTCAAGAACAAATGTAAATTCATATAAACCTCTCTCTGTTGTACATTTACTTGCACTTTACTACTTAAATAGTGTTCTCTTTCTTTCTTTCTTTCTTTCTTTCTTTCTTTCTTTCTTTCTTTCTTTCTTTCTTTCTTTCTTTCTTTCTTTCTTTACTTACCCTAACTTGAACTGCAATTTAAGGGTGAAATGTCTCAAACTGTATGGTCAGTTTGCAAATATGAATATGAATCATACCAGATTTACTCTTGTTTGACATGTGGCTTCTGTACTTGTTACTGATAACTTTGACCTGTGAAAATCCCCTCTCATGAATAGCATTGCATAATTGCAGCATAACAGACAACAGTAATATATTCTAAATATTGGAGTAGGATTCTGGATTGCTAGTATTAATATTATTTACCAGACCATACACAAGTTGGCCACGTATTTTCCGCTCTGGTTGAAGGGTATACATTACTTCAAATCACATGCTGTCTCAACAGATAGGCTGGTCTCATACTTCTGAATTATTTCATTTAGAATATTATTTTGAAAAATCTTAACATTTTGGTTCTCCTTATTATTATTGTGATTATTGATTATTGTGGTAACTTAAAATCACTTTTTCTATATCACTTCCAGGATGTATTTTACCTCTGTCTATTTGTATTTTTCATTGCTTATTTTGTAGTCATGTCGATAGTAAAATGGACAGCCTTCTGCATCTTAAACACTCTTTGACAAAGCATTTTGTGACATAATCCCACTCTCTGCTCTTAGGTCTACATTAATACTAAGAACAGATTTTGAAACACTTCTCAAGCAATCTAAAACTGTCATTCTGCTCCTGATACCATTCCAGGTCACTCCTAAACCTGACATCTCCTATGTACTGCTGTTTTATGCTAAAAATGTTTAGCATCTACTGCAGCAGGCAAAAGCATTTCTTTCTCATTAATGACAATGTAAAATAAGTACCATATTTCTTATTTTCCTTTTTTTATTATAATGGATTTAATTTTAAAGAGCCTTTTCAATATCAGTAGTGCTTCCTCAGTTCACACATAGTCTAACATGCAATGTGAGTCTTAGCCATTTTCAAACAATTCATTTGCTAAACTGAAGAAACAGATTTAAATCATCCATGCAATAACACAGATAGCAAGCTACTATTCACATGTGAATTAGAATAACTTATCAAGATTTGCACTGTATTATAGTCGTTATAATTATTTGCACTGCAATAAAGTTTAGATACCTCTTTATTTATTGCCCTATTATTTATTTTATTATTTACTGAACCTTTATTATTTATAGCTCTGTAAAACTATATTACAATAAGTAGATTTAGAAAATGAATGAGCAAACATGTAAATGACTAGTCAGTGTAGTGTCAGAGGATTTTTCACGTAGTTTATTGTGTTTTATGTATAAACCTGATGCTTTAAGTGTATTTACTTGTATTATTTAAGGATAGAACTCTTGAAAACTCAAGAAAAAATAAGGGCGCAATGGTTTATGTATTACCAGCTTTATCATTAGTACTGACTGAAAGGTAGGAAGTTTCTATTCATTAAGCCATTTCAATTTCTGAACCCAACTTAATCCGAGAGAAGGTCATCAGAATCCGAAATCCACATAACATATTCTGTAACTGGACTGGATTAGCAGTAGTAAACCACTTCGCCATCCATTCCACTATATGCATTTTTGGTAACTTGTCATTAAATGTACGGTTTGTATCCATTTAACTCAGAATATATTCATCTGTTAGACTGTTATATACAGTATGTTGATAATTTCTTCCCAAAGGCTTCACATTTGTAGCTATTTTAGTAAATATTAGGTGGGTTCGTTTTTTGCCAGAGTTGAATGCTACTTCACTTTATGTTATTCCCCACAAATGAAAAGTAGTTTCAGCGCATTTCCATTTTTTTAATCAGTTTATCTATTTTTTTAGCTTTCAATAAATCATTGGCACTTCCCTGTTTTTACAGTGACCCATCTGTTGTGTTATCATTTAAGTGATCTCTAAAAGTACATCCATCACCGCAAAGCTAACATACAATGAGACTTTGAACTGCAAACAGTTCTTTGAAATCATATGTACAGCAGCAGATCTGCAGTAGAAAAGAACATTAACTCAGTGTGCTGATGTGTGTAGCTGACATCAAGAATATGCTGGTTTAACAACTGAACTTTATTTGAAAATTTAGGTTTGCTTCAAGTTTGTCAACTAATTGAATGTATAAATAGGAAAAGAGCAGTCGCATATTCCAGAATAATGTGATGAAAAACAAAGCCTGTCAGTAGCAGATCCTTCTGTCTATTTATTATTTCAGTGCTGGACCAGAAGAATATTCAATTAAGGTACTGTATATTTCAGTATCTGTAGTAATAAGAAGAGGTTGCTTTAGAGCAAGACAGAATTAAAGTCAACTACTGTGTCCTTGTTATTTTACATAACTTCTAAAAAATGAGCATTTAAGAACTTTACAATTTTATATACTATAAAAGGTGCCCAGTGCAACAAGAGATAAATGCTGACATGTGGCAGGGCAAAGTCTCTAGATAGGGAAGACTGGAAAAGTTAATCCATATAAAAGTGAGGACAAAAAGGCCTGGGGCCTCATGAATAACGGCGTGTGTAGAATTCGCACTATAACATGACGTAAGCACAAAAGCCGAAATGTGCTTACTCACAGAAAAATCCAGATGCATAAATCTGTGCGTTTGCCAACTTCCACGTTCTTCCACTACATAAATCCCGGTCAGCGTGAAAAGTAATGCTCGCACACGCACCTGCTATCCCGCCCCAACTCCTCCCAGAATTACGCCTCTTTGAATATGCAAATCAATATAAATAGCCCTTAAGCTCAGCGTTCTGTGAAAAGGCAATGGCAAAAGTACAAGGAAAAAATAGAAGAATTTCAGCAAATACCAAATGGAGGCAAAGAATAACGTACTATTTGTTGGTTTAAACAGTTGTATAAGCAACAAAAGGAAGTTGATTGAGTGACATAGCGTGTCAGAGAAACTCGAAAGCTCAAGTTTACAAAGTCGCTCAGTGCCCGAAATAAAAAAGAAGTTGTCACATATCAAAGTCGCCAAGAAAAGGCAACTCGTATCCCACTGTCTGATTGTCATATGGAGGCTTATTAGGGTACAGTGAAAAAAAAGGCACACAGTGTGAAAAAAAGCACGAAATGTCAACTTTAATCTCAGACTTTCCACTTTAATCACGTAGTTTATTTTGTCATTAAAGTAGAACATCATAAACTTCATCTTAAAATCGTTTAATTTACTAGTTTCTCAAATCTCATTGTAACTAAAGTAGCATGTTAAATGCTTTGTTTTGTATTTGATCTTATATGTGCTCTATGTGCCTGAATCATTATGTGCTGTTCCTCCAACAGGACACAGAATCCATTACATTCGAAATATTACATCTCTCTGAATAATTACAATACTGAGAAGTATACGTGATATCATTTTCATGATGATATGAGTTAAAGCATGTTATTAAACATGGGAACACGGTGGCGCAGTGATTGTTCATATCTTACGCAAGAGGCTTGCTGCGCCATGCGCGACCTTTGATGAAATACTTTATTACAGAAGTACTGTCTCTTTCAAAGGTACTAACCCCCAATTCCTGTCCTTACTTTTCTTTCTCCAAATACCCAATCGCCACACAATCAGCTCTGTAATAGATGTTAAGCCATGTGTAAGCTTAGAACGCCGATTCTTCAGAACTTTTAAGGAACATTGAAATATCTTCGTGGTATGTGTTTAATTATTCTATCCATCTATCCTTCCAGCACCAGCAAGAATACAGCGCGAGGCAGGAACAATCCGTGAATGGAGAGCCAGCGCCTCGCTAGCACTGCAGCACCGTGTCCTCACATGTTTAATTATTAACAATATAGATTATTTAAATGAAGTTATGGGTTCTCTGAAAAGACATCCAGTCTTCATTTCTGGATAACGTCCATGTCTTGCAACCTTTTCTTTCTCCAAATACCCAATCGCCACACAATCAGCTCTGTAACAGATGTTAAGCCAGCTGAGAACACCGATTCTTCAAAACTTTAAAGGAACATCAAAATATCTTCGTAATGTTTAATTATTCTATCCATCTATCCTTCCAGTGTCACGCCAGCCACAGCATGAATACAGCGCGAGGCAGGAACAAACCGTGAACGAAGCTCAAGTTTCCCACTAGCGCTGCGGCACCGTGTAGTTAAAGTTAAAGTTTTATCTGTATAGTATAATAAATGTATTTTGCTGCATTTCATCTTAAAAATGATATCGTCATCATATGTAAATACGCGCTTTATAAAGTGGCTCAGGTTGTGCAATATTATAACTGTATCATAAGTACAATTACCTCACGGTAACTTGCAAGTACAAACAGTTCTACAAGGAGCACTTGATGGACTGATTGAGTGCGTTTAGAGTTCTTGGGATGAAACTGTTTGTGAACCACGAGGTCCGAACAGGAAAGGCTGTGAAGCGTTGGTCGGATGAGAGCAGTTCAAATAGTGAATGGCTGAGGCAGCGTGTGCTTGATGCTGTATACCGATAATTCTCTTTCCGATCACTGTAGATCTGTGATTCACACTCAGATACAGTGATATAAATACTCCAAGTGGTGCAGTGAGAGTAATATGGAAAAAGATGATCTGCTGTGGCAACCCCTAACGGGAGCAGCTGACAGAAGAAGAAGAAGGTGCAGTGAGAGTAACAACGCTAATACAGTTATGGTATTTAGAATAGTTTGACTATTCTGTGGACCATTATATTGTTACAGGTTAACTACAATCAGATGCATTAAACTAATAAACAATATGCGGTTAATTTCAGTGTATTTATAAAGCCGCGTCAGGGATGTGGATCTAAAAAAGAAAGGGAAACCACACAGGAACAGTAGCACTGCTTTGATTCTGGGTGCCGCCAGTCTGCAAAACCAAGAAGATAACTTGCGTACGACAGGGTATGAGCTACCGTGGAAATGTGTGTGGCTTTACGCCAAGTTTAGGTTTTATACATCGCGATTTGAACGTGGAAACGTTCTTACACAAAATTTCTGTGCGTACGCACCACTTATACATGAGGCCCCTGGTCACTAGGGGAAAACATGCAATGTCTGACTGGTATAAGTGAAAAATGGGAATTATGGAGGCTTCCTCAGAAATCAAGCATTTACAGGCTTTATCTTAAATTTGAAAAAATCTAATTCTATTTTCCAATGAATTCTGTTCAGAATTTTTTCAGAACTTTGCAAAAATCATTAATGTAACACTAAAGTAAACATGCTGGGCCTGTTTTGAACCTTTTTCTTATTTATTGTTTGATCCAATTTAAAGAACAATTTTAGGTAGGCATATTTGCTATTCCTTTACTCCTTGTTTTAGTATGCATGTTGAGGAGAGGACAAGTCAGCAGCACCAAACACGAATACAAAAACCAGCCCAAGTCAGGCACCAGTCTATCACAGAGCACACTCACACAGACACACACACACTCACACAAAGGGCCTGTTTACATCAGCAATCAACCTAATCTGTATATCTTTGGTGTATGGGAGCACAGCAGAGTTCCTGCAGAAAATGTTTATAGACACATATAGAGTAAGCAAACGACAAAGGGAATGCAGGCGTTCTTTTTAAAGCATGATGTGAACATGTGAAGCAATATCTCTACTGCACATTTGCTTTTGTTTTTTTGACTGTTTTCTCAAACATCACTTCTAAATGTGTGTTTTTAGTAATAATTCTTAAACTCCCCGTGACCTTGTGTTCGGATTCAGCGGGTTGGAAAATGGATGGATGGATGGATAATTCTTAAACTTGAACACTTTATTTGCTTCCCTTTTTTTAGAATAAAACGTTTGCAATGTTGGGATTTGTACATTCTGTTTCTTTGTGTAACAACATATTTTTAACAAATAGAAAACGCTTAAGACAGTACCCATGAAGACAGTCATATTTCTGGCCTGTGCTTTTAGGTTTTCTGTGATCAAATAACATTTACATTAGTTAGTTTTGTCTTTTACTAGTCCTTGGTTCTCTTGCACTTGGCGTTGAGAAAAAGACAAAAGAAAATAAACTCGGCTATGTTTGTAGGACAGTAGTATTGAAAAACTACGTATAAAAATTTAAATTAAATTAAGAATAGCCATTTCATTTGGAGTAAGAGGGTGTCATGCTAAATTTGAGTGAAATATGCAAAATTTACAGATTTATTTTGCTTCCTACTAAGTCTATAGGTAAGCCCACCAGAGGGCACAAGTGAGTTAAAATGGCACAGAATCCAACAGAGGCCACTTGAGCAGGAAAAACTGACACAAAGCTTCCATAAGTCAAAAAAATGCAGCTGGGCACAAATTCCAGTATGAAATATTTAGCCTCTAATGAAGATATGAAGCATAAAATGAATATTAAAAATTTGTAAAAAAAAAAAAAAAAAGAGCAGAGAAAATAACATTTTTAATATATATGAGCTTTATATAACAATACTACCTTGATAGATTCAACTCCTCTGTGATCTTTTAATTGGATTAAGGGAGTTCAAGCACTGGATGGATGGATGAATTTAAAGAAAATAACTTTTTACATACTCCAACATGTTAATGATTACTACAAAGCATAATGTAGGAGAACATCAAACTAAAATAGATAAACACAGAAATGTGAACAATAAAAATTTAATGTGTTACTGGTGATAGAGGTGGGAAGAAAAGTAGAGTGGCAAACAGATATGCAAGAGAATCAGCAATCAATATTGTGGAAAAATATGACCTTGAGTTGTGATAAGGATCAAATATTTTTGTACAGTCCACTAAGCTTAACAATATTGTTATATAGTGAAATTGTTTTTTCACAAAAAGTAGTATCACATGTCCTTTGGGTGTTAATATTGAAAGTACAATTTTTTAAAATGTAATAAAAAGATACAACAGGTAAGCTTCTGCCACAAGGAGCTTGAGCAGACTTAGAGTCACTGATCAGACTATTCATGTTTCTTAAAAACAACTCTATAAGTTATTTTTCTTACATTGTATCGTGTCAGTCATCAATACCAGCTGTTATGGACATGTTCCAATCCTCATTCTTTTTTTAAGTTATCCTGCTGTGATTTTTGTTGACACTACCATCTTGACCCAGCGGGTAGTCCTCAGCTTTAGTGTTGGTGAGAACTTTGTTTCATCAGTGGTGACAGACTCAGCAGGTCAAATGATTCTACCAAAGTTGCTGACTCCAGTAGATGCTGTACAATATTGTAAGATGGCCATCAGGTGAGCTGGGTCAGTGTAAGCAATTGTGCTTTTTGAAAATGTTTGTGGGCCTCAGAGATTTATTTTCTCCAAGAACTAAAACAATTTAATGGTGTCCTGGTGTCTAATATGTTGCAATGTCATATTATTATTTCTATGGATTTCACTATTGCCGTTTAATTAAATAGATGCTTTAATTGCATATAAGTGTTATAGAGTTTAATACTTCTCTGTTTTATGTTTGTAAGTCTGTGAAGGAATTTCTCTGTACAATATACACTACAGTATATTTCCAAAAGTATTGGGACGCCTGCCTTTACACACACATGAACTTTAATAACATCCCATTCTTACTACATAGGCTTTAATATGGAGTTGGATGAGAAGGGCTGGCTCATAGTCTCTGCTCTAATTCATCCCAAACGTGTTCTATCGGGTTGAGGTCAGGCCAGTCAAGATCCTCCACACCAAACTCGCTTATCCATTTCGTTATAGACTTTGGTTTGTGCACTGGTGCGCAGTCATGTTGGAACAGGAAGGCACCATCACCAAACTGTTCCCACAAAGTTCAGAGCATGAAATTGTCCAAAATGGCTTTGTATGCTGAAGCATTAAGTGTTCATTTCACTGGAACTAAGGGGCCAAGCCCAACCCCTGGAAAACAACCCCACACCATAATCCTTCCTCCACCAAACTTTACACTTGGCACAATGCAGTCAGTCAAGTACCGTTCTCCTGGCAACCGTCAAACCCAGACTCATCCATCAGATTGCGTGGTTCGTCACTGCAGAGGACACATCTCCACTGCTCTAGAGTCCAGTGGCGGTGTGCTTTACACCACTGCATCCAATGCTTTGCATTGCACTTGGTGATGTAAAGCTTGGATGCAGCTGCTCGGCCATGGAAACTCATTCCATGTATCTCTCTACGCACTGTTTTTGAGCTGATCTGAAGGCCACACAAAGTTTGGAAGTCTGTTGCTATTGATTCTGCAGAAAGTTGGCGACTTTTCCACACTGTGCACTTCAGCATGCGCTGTCCCCACTCTGTGATTTTATGTGGTCTACCACTTCCACTTTGTTATAATACCACTAACAGTTGACTGTGGAATGTATTTAGTAGCGAGGAAACTTCACGAATGGATTGCACAGGTGTCATCCTATCACGGTACCACGCTTGAATTCACTGAGCTCCAGAGAGCGACCAATTTTTTCACCAATGTTTGTAGAAACTGTATGCCTAGGTGCTTGATTTTATACACCTGTGGCCATGGAAGTGTTTGGAACACCTCAATTCAATGATTTGGAGGGTGTCCCAATACTTTTAACAATATAATGTAATTATACATTATTTTGAATAAAGAATTAATGTTGCAGGTGCCTCAAATGACTCATATTACCTTCAGCAGCCTTCCTACAGCTGGGAATAAACCTCACACACACAATGTCAACCCCATCACACACTGGACACACAAGTTTCCTACAGGCGCAGCTAAGAAGTAGTGCAGTTGACCAGTGGCCAGTTGCATTGTTATGTAGTGGTGCTATGCTTTAATTGAACCTCAACAGGCTTGTCTGCAGTGTTTAAAAAGATTATGACATTAGTGATATAAATATTGCAGAGAAGAAGATCAAACATGATAAAAAGCCCAGAGAAGAATTAGAAAAATATATATGAAAGAAGCAGGACTAAGAGATTTACAAATGACACGGGATGGTATGTGGTCCAAGAAATTGTCCCAGTGTACAAAATCTTATATACTATATATAGAGTGCAATAGTATTATATAAGATAAAGGGTTAAAAATCTAATGTGAAGACCTAATGATGCAATCCAAAGTTGGAAGTAGGCTGAAAGACTAACATTAATAAAACTGCTAAAGATAAACGAAGAATCAGCCGAGTAACGGGTTTGTACAAACAGTGTAAACAAGAAGGAGGAACTGAAAGACTACAAAATATCTGCTCCATTAATGAGGCACTTAGAAAAAAATAAACCATTCATAAATAAGAAAAATTAAACATCCTTATAAGCAATAATAAAGAAAGTCGAACAGAGAAATGAAGACTGTAGCTGAAGCTTAGAACCTCATATACCGTAAGAAGGTAATTAAAAATTGTATGAAATGTCAATATCAAAACAGCCGTCTGGAGTTTTTGTTTTTTTGTTTTTTCTGTCCACCCTGGCCATCGGACCTTACTCTCTTTTTTTATGTTAACTAATATTGTCTTATTTTAATTTCTTATGTTTTTTTTTATTTACTGTTCTTCATTATGTAAAGCACTTTGAAATATTTTTTTGTAGGAAAATGTGCTATACAAATAAATATTGTTATTATTATAATTATAAAACGTGGGCGGCACGGTGGCGCAGTGGGTAGCGCTGCTGCCTCGCAGTTGGGAGACCTGGGGACCTGGGTTTGCTTCCCGGGTCCTCCCTGCGTGGAGTTTGCATGTTCTCCCCGTGTCTGAGTGGGTTTCCTCCGGGCGCTCCAGTTTCCTCCCACAGTCCAAAGACATGCAGGTTAGGTGGATTGGCGATTCTAAATTGGCCCTAGTGTGTGCTTGGTGTGTGGGTGTGTTTGTGTGTGTCCTGCGGTGGGTTGGCACACTGCCCGGGATTGGTTCCTGCCTTGTGCCCTGTGTTGGCTGGGATTGGCTCCAGCAGACCCCCGTGACCCTGTGTTCGGATTCAGCGGGTTGGAAAATGGATGGATGGATGGATGATTATAAAACCCACATTTCAGTGACTGCTGGGCAATAGGGTAGGGTTTGTTATACTGTTCAAGATGTTGATTAAATGCCCCAAGCTGTCTGCTAGCTTAGTTGGCATTATAAAGCATGAGTGAATAGGGTAAGTACTAATCATGGTAATGGCAGGGAGGCATGGGTATTATCTGTTCACAGTGTATTGTGAACGCCATAGAGCTTAGAGAAGGAGACTGAAGTGTGTAACCATTACTGTTCACAGAAAATCCTTCTTCCCACTCCAGTGTGTCTCGCTATCTCTTACTAGTCATGAATTCCCCTTTTTCTTTGTACAGCTTTCTTTGTTCTCACTTGATTGGTTTCTTGCAAACACTGACTATGTGGAAATCACACAATAATAGCAATGGGAAATATTGGCATTTTTGACATTAACATTCGGACAGGGCCATGCCAGAATTTTTCTTTCTATGTGCAGACTTCTCTAACATTAACATTAATTTATTTAACTAATAATATTTGTCCCTTTTATGCTAAAATTTGTGAGATTTGCAGGTTCATGTACCATTCGCATCAAAAATCAAATAATGGGATGCATCAAATCATTGTGATACCGTCTGATGCCATCATCTAAAAAAATGCAGCAATAAAGATTTAAAGAATAAGTAAACTGAGAACCTCATAACTATCAACTTACCAGGAAAACCTGTGATCTCAGATTTCAACAGCAACACATCAGGTTTAGAACTGAATGGCTTTGAGATGAAAAACGATAAGTTGCATCAACATGGAAAGAATACACACACTGCACGTCCTGAACATAATAAGCATGGGACTGCCTAGTAGCAGCATTCATCACTGGACAAATAATAATTATTTTATACATACCTGTATAAAATTACGCACTGTGTATATCTTTGAAAAAGGGTCATCATACTGCTTGTTTCATTTCTAAACAATACAAGGAGCACTTGAAAAGCTTTCTTTATGTGTTTTTTTTTTCTGAGTTAGGTGGTTACCTTTAGCAATGTGTTAAGATTTAGATGCTATCAAGCCCCATTATCATAATGTCTTGCATTTAATTCCCTCCTTATACTGATCTTCCTTCTTTACTTTTTTGTTTTGTAATTACTTGCCAACCTTTCAGGATGCAGATGGGAAACTTTTACATTACTTTTTATACCTGTTCACTGGCTTGTGCTGCATAGCATTGGCTGGGAAATAGCAATAATAATAAGTTAAATTACTCAGGAAGCCTATGATATCGTTTAAACAATAAAGGGGTAGAGCTTTGCCCCACTGGCCTTTAATGCAGAAATGCCACTGATAGGAAATTAAAAATGAATCACATTTTGAAATTGTACATTTTTAACCAATTAAGTTTAACCAGTTTAGCAGTTAAATGTTTCAGGTTTTGTTTAGTGCTTTTTGATTTATTGTATGTCTTTTAATATCATTTCTTATTATGCTGCATCATTATGCACTGACCTTCTGCCTTTTTAATCTTGTCTTGGGTCTCGGACAAAATACAGTACTTCACATTATTTCCTGTGCCACAGTGTCTGCTATCTTCATTGCTCCTGCCATTGCAAATGCCTTAACCTACCTATAAACCTTATGCTTGCACTTTTACTTCGTAAGGTGCCTGCTCTGTACTTCAAGCACATTTTTGCACATCAGATGCTGACTTTAGAAGAGAAGTTAGTTCACTTGTGGGGGTTAAAAAGACCTGCATGATCAAAAAAGATTCTAGAGGTACAAGAAAAAGTTTACTTTTTTGAAATGTATCAAATATGTGGACTCCATCTTTTCTTTTTGAATTCCTTTGTCCATTTTGCTTCCCTAATTTATGCTGTCCTCTTCCAAATACAGCAATTGCTTTTGCTTTTATTTTTTCTTTGAATTCCACATGCCTCTCCAGAATTCACACTCTTCATACGTCTCACACAACCAGTCTGGCTTTACATTCTGGCCTTGAATCATTCCAAAATCTTTAGTCTCACTTTAGCATTTTCCTCCTTTTTCTATAATATGTAACTCCACTCAATGGTACAGCTCCAAACTGCCTCACTTGCATCTCTGTCACGCTACCATCGTCTTTTTTATTTTAATTGCTCCTTTTCTTTTCTTAGAAACTGTGTCTCACTTCTTTACTTATTGTAATGTAAGACCATCTATAAACCCCTTATCTTCATCTCTCAGTGGTCTTACGTTATCCACTTTTCTTCTGTTTTATTGAGGGAAGGATTTTCAGGACACCTCTACTTACAACATTACATCCCCATTAATCAGATGGACAGATTATTTTTCAGTAGATTACATTTATATGTTACACCTCTGTCCCTACTGCCTTTTCCCTATTAATACACTTACCAGCCTTTGGGGAATATATAGTTCACAGTTGCAATGTCCTTGCACCCAAGACTATAGTCTACTAACTTCAGATTTCACCCAGGTTATGACTGTACTGTAGCTTATTTTTTATACCCTTGATTGACCTGAGAACAGAAGTAATTTTATAAGGTCTCACCAGAATAAAAAGAAAAAAATGTACAGACAAAAATGCAGGCTTAATATACGTTTTATATTAAATATTATAGTTAGTGCCATAAACCAAAAGCAAAACACTAATGTTTTTTAATGTCATACAACCGGGATCATCCTGTAGTCCTGAAAGCAGATGAAGAACACATATTCAATATGTTTATGTCAATTCCAGGTCACCTGTTATCATAATAGTTACACAAAGCTCCTGATCAGGTCATCATTTCTATCTGTAGCTAGATATCAAGTCATCTCCCACTCTCTATGTTTCTGTTTCTCTAGCCAGCTCTTTCTGACTTATCGTCCTCTTATCACTTTATCACTGAGGCTCTAAAATCTGTCTCTCATCTCCCAGTCTTTCTTTCTGAAGATGGGGGAATACTCATTCTTAAACTCATCCTGTGCCTACCAGGCTTTCTTCTTGGTGAAGTGCTCATAACATCTAACATTTCCCCTTCTATCTCATAAAACTAAATCCACACTTCTAACATTACAGATTGAATATCAAAGTGTGCTCGATGTTCAAGAATGGCACTTATTAACCATGTCAGAAGGGGCAGCTTGCATTCAATCATGTTGCTTCAAACCCACACGTCAGCTTTGCAAAACCACCCCCAAATTTCATAGTCTGAATCAGCATTTAACAATTCCTTACCTCAGTTCACTCCTCCTTTGCATATTTTAATTTCTAAGCATTTTTTAAATCCACATTGCATTTCCTCTTTGCTGAGATACCAATTTAAAAAATATGACGTGTTCTTCAGGAAATCCCAGGAATCAGTTTGTGCATAGGTTATATCTTATACCTCATAAGTTACAATTAATGGTGCGCCACTTGGATTCCCTTTGTCACTTATGGTGTCGCAGTGACAGTTATGTGCAAGGATTGGCTGTTTTGGCTTTCTTTTCTCAAACTCTTGCTCTCTATATATTCAATGCTACCAATTACTATTCCTGTTTTAGCGCATATTATTAAACTCCTAGAACTTTCAGGCCCTGCTGTCTTTGCACACCAACATTAAGTCTGTAGCAGCACTACTTGAGAGGGAAGGGGATTCTCAGCATGCTGTGGGATGAATCCCCCAGGCTGCTTCTGGGGCTACAGGGAGATTCCGGCAAAGATGCAAAATTTAAAAGGATGCTGGGTTGTCAGAGAACTCTCTCTCTTTTTTCTATGCATAATGATATTGAATTACAATATCATTACCTACAAAGATTGAAGTTGAATTTGTGGTGCTTTTTTCAAGGTCGGGATTGCTTGTAGGATTTGTTAGTTTGGCGTCATTGTCACTTGGAGCATACTCCTTCCACCAGAGATAATCATTGGACATTCACATTAATATGGTGTGAGAAGGTTATCATTTAATCAGACGTCTGTTTCACTTGGGCATTTTCCCATAACTCTCTGTCAACGCTCAGACTTCAACTGACAAATTGGATTGTGTTTTTGGACTATGTTTGTGCATTTTAAGCATTTTTTTGTATTGTCATCATTTGGTTTTTGGTTGGGATTTTTGAAAATAACTGTACATGTGATTTTGTGTTGTATATGGTTTATTTAATGCATTATTTTGTATTTCTCAGTTTAAAGTGTAGTGAGGTCACTTCCCAAGTCTGAGTGGGATTTCCTTTTAAATCCCACAAATGTTCTTATTAGATAAATTGTTGACTCTGAACTGGTTCTCTACCTCAATTGGTGGATCTGTGCCCCCTGCATTGGAATAGCATCTCATCCCAGGTTGGTTCCAAACTTGCTTCCTACACATTTGGGATAGACCCTGGAATCTGTCACTCTGATTTAGACTAAGTGGTTTAATAACAGAACAATGGATCAAGATACTTAGGTGGCTGTCTATCAAAATGTATGCTTCTTACTTGTCATGTTGATTACTGTAATTCTTACCAATGTTTTTGACAAGAGGCTTAAAGACCATAAAAACAAAATGGAAGAATTTGAAGTTTCAGCACAAATTGCTATGGACTAATTAATGTCCTACTCTCGATTTTGCCATAAGTTCCTAGCAGACATCTATACAACTGAATGTCCCTGTATATTTTAAACATTTAGCAGGCAGTGCTAAATGCCAAATAATGTAACTTGATACATCTTTGTGTTCCTGACAGAATGCATGCCTCACCATCAAAAGAAGTCTTCATTTTCATTTTTCTGTAATTGGAATAAATTGGTATAAATGCTAAATCTCACAAACCATCTCACTGTAATGCTTTTCTAAAGAAATGGATTTTAAAATTTATTTCTGGCTATAAAATTTGTTTTGAAACCAAGTTTTTAACATTTATTTTGCTTTTTTTCATGTACTTCTATCAACCTCCTAAAAATTGCATTTCATAAACTTACAGGGATTCCACACACGAGCTGTTAAAGGAAGGAGTCATAAAAGTATATGCCTAATTTAAAAATGAAAACAGCTATTCAGCTAACATTGGCTTTACTTCAATGCTCTCTCTTCTCTTCTTCGTTTTATTACAAAAAGAAATCATGTTTGAATGTAGAGATTTCAACAATATACGACAGGAAGCTGCTTGTTTAATTCATTGCTCCAGGACAAAAAAAAAAGCTGAATTTTTTTTCAACATGTTGCTTTTCCTGCTGGGATTGATTTGACAGAATGACGAAGGCAAGCTGCTGGAGTGGTTTTGCTTTCTTTCCACTGAGCAAATGAGTCTGTTCTTTTAGGGTGGAGACTCCGTTTTGGTTTCTTGGCCAGGCCTGCTGTTGTTTAAAATGGCTGGCTTGTCATCCCAGGCTGCATGTGCGCTGCTGGTAGTTAGGTACATTTAAACACAGTCAGCCCTGAGAGGCAGTCAAGCCTGTTTAAAGAATGTAGTTTGAAACCAGCAGCCAGAAGATGACAGTGAATATTTTCAGATTAGGATAAATCCATGAACAATTAAGGATTAAGAGGTTAAAATGGGAATATAACCTGGGTTCTGCTATTTAATTTATGAGGCATCTAACTAAGTACTGATTCTATAAAAAAGATGGAAATGCCTTCAGTATTATGTCCTTTATTGTAAATACACCATGTGGATGAGGTAATTTGTATTAAACATCCATCCATCCTTCCATGCATCCATCCATTTTATTTGAGTTTTGTCCAATGCTGTAGTCTTTCCCAGCAACTTCAGGTGCAAACTGACTCGGGACAGAGACAATTAATTACAGAACATTTTGGGGGCATCAGGAAATGTGGAAAAACATGTGGAAGTTGTCTTTTTTTTTCATTTATTTTTTTGCGCTAAGAAAGTAAAAATCTGGTTTATTTCATCCATCCATTATTTCCATTATTTTTTTTTTTACATACATCTACTTTGTTCAGACCAAGGTCGGTGCGATTAAGAACCTGTCCCGAAAGAAGTAAATTTAAGCAGTAAGGAAGCTTTACTCCTGTACACACTGTACACTGGGGAACAGTAAAGCAACTGCTCAAAATAAGAGTGTGTCTTATGCCTGTGATGAAACCATATGAACTAGAAAGCTACTTGCCAATTCCACAAAAAAGGACATCACAAGCAGAAATGAAGCTGGGCTATAAGGGCATGATGACCCACACTATTTACTTTCGATGTATCCACAAAAGAAAAAGTATTTCATATATAAAACAAATTGAACATTGTGCTGCAAAAAGGTCTCAATTTTCTGGTATTTGCAGAGTTTGTAGCACAGTAATTTGTATTTTGCAATGTCACTTTAAACCCTCTTTTTTAACAATCTGCTGTATTCTGGAGAAATCATTCTTTGATCTAGATTGTATATGAAAGGGTTTCCACTCAATTTTTTCAAAGCAGTTCATTCTTTGAATGATATATAAACGATCTGGCCATAGAATAAAGAAGTGGCAATGCTCAAAGCATATATTTGTTTTGGGGTCTTTTAGAAGTCCACTAATTGAGAGAAGGTAAAGTTAAAATTGAACAAAATAAAAACCCTCTAATCATAAGCAATCTTAAGATGCATTAAGAAAATTGTGCACTTATCATCTGTGTCATCAAAGACAGATAAAAGCAAGGAGGCGGCATGTCAAATTCACAAAAAGATGTTAAACCCAGAAACCATAAAATTTCCGTACTAATGTAAAAAGACCCAGAAAATTAAAAAATAAATATTGTAACCCATTTTACAAATGCTATGTGCAATTAGAACAATGCAGTCCTTTAGCAGACACCTCTTCTTTGAATTGTTATGAATTATCCTCAAATCAAACTTAATTGTCAGTTTTTGTGAGGGCAAATGACAAAACTCAGTACTTCAATTAACAATTAAATGTTAATTTCAATAATTTTTTTCTAAGAGCAATACATTTTATAAATGTATAATAGTTTTAACTAATTTTTCTTTTTTATACTTACTTTAGATTTAGCATGCTCACGTCTTATATAATGTAAAAACCTCAAACTGCATTCACATTATCCAGTCTCTTTCTGTACAGAAGCTGCACTATACATTGTTTTTTATTCACAAACCTGTATATGTTATATTCTAATCATACATAAAATAGAAAATGCATTGTTATGCATTTAACATTTTATGCACTACAAGTGAAAAATGAGAAAGTGTTAAGATAACATGCTGAACACACATCTACAGTATAGGATGATTTTAAGTAATTCTGTCATACTTTTAATTTTATTCTTATGTTTGTGTTTTAGGCAAAACAGATTTCTGCTTGAATGGTTGCTGACAAAACAAGGTTGAAAGAATTGCTATGGAAACAACCATTTAACAATTCTGCCTTTTATGCTTCGCATCAATGGTGTCATTCATGCCAGTTCTTTTTGTTAGAAAGCAACGCTTATATCCCTGACCATTCCACAAAGCAGCTGAGGTCTGTTTGCCCCTTTAGTCTTAATTTAAGTTTACCACAACACCAGCAGCTTTAAGGAAAATTATCTATCTATCTATCTATCTATCTATCTATCTATCTATCTATCTATCTATCTATCTATCTATCTATCTATCTATCTATCTATCTATGCATTGATACTCAACTTAAGTTTTTATCTTTACATTCACAATATTCCTACTGTTTTTGAACAAAATTATGTTTTCTGTACTTTCATAATCTTCCACCAATTGTGTAGTATGTGTTCAAGCATGAAAAAGAAACAAAAAAATGTTTGGAATACTATAGGGTATATTTTTACCAAGAATTTCTGCTAATGTAAAATGTTAATTTTAAGCAACTAAAATAAAATCTTTTTCACTAAAAGATCTATATTTTTGACTGGCATCCGGAAGGTTACTTAATGTTGATCCATGGTGTTTTTGAAAGTCTGTAATTGTATCCCACAGAAAATAAACCAACAACTGTAGGCCAATCAAAACCAGTAAAAATAAAATGAACTCTTCCATGATGAAATGTTATTGGATTTTTAAAATGTCAGCTAAAATGGTGCTGACTTTTCACAGCATCTTGCCAATTCCATCTAATTCCTTATTACTTTTTTTGCTATTAAAAGCCTATGAGAAATGGACAGACAACCTTTGCAAATAACAAGTGATTCCAATTCTATAACTGAAGAGGGTAAATAAAGGGGTAGCCTTCTCAAAATAGACAATAAATATATTTAACGTTTTAAAAATACCTTCCCACAAAAACAACACACAAGTTCCACATGACATTTCAACAGTACACTCTTCATGCAGAGGGCTTCATTTCCTACTTTTATCTGTGATATAGAAATCGAGAGTCTGGATGTGGATATCACAGATATCTAAACACAAAATTAATTTTTTTATTTGAAATAGTAAATATTTAATTTTATAGCATGACATGAGTCTGAGTATAGAATTTAAATTGATATAAAGAAGGAGCAAAGTTCATCTTTTTATAAATATTCTAACAGTTGATGTCTTACACTGATTTTGTTTCTTTGTTTTTGTAATGGTGGTTAAAAAAGAAGCAAAATACTTTTCTTATTTAGCTAATATTTGAACTTGAAAGATCTCTTTCCCTTAATCGTTTCCATCTTGTGCATCTCACCTGCAGTTTTAACAACATGTCTGTGAGAGGTCCTTGGACACGTGACGATTCAAAGAGCCTTGTTCTTAAGCCAGGGAATTCTCCTCCTCCAAGAAGATATTAGACTAAGGCAAGTTAAGCACTCACTCAATCACATGAACTTTTATCAATACTGCAGTTTTTCAAAATAATGCACCTTGCATTTCCTGACTCTTTAGAAATTAGTTATACTTTTTGAGGTACCTCTGTCCAAACTCTCACAGTAAGTGACAAAGTCATATCCCTCTTTATAGGGTATTGTCTCAGCTTCACCACCACCATTCTGTATCTTGTTTTTCAGATTTCATTTTTAATGTAATAACTTGTCTAAATTAAAGTTTGTGATAACATGATCTTGCATGCATGACACCGAGGTGTTAAACATAAAAAATATTTTGTTTATGGACATCATGGTGGCTTAATACTACTGTGCCTCTGATGCTTCCTGGGTTTTAATAATGCGCCCAGTCATGATCTGTGTGGAATAAACATATTTTCATCTGGTACTCGAATTTCCATCCCAGTAGACAAATGTGTTAGGTTATTTTGTGATTTTCAGCTGGTCGTATATGAATGTAAATGTGGGTATGGGCTTGAGTGGGTTTGAGAGCATGTACATTTATTACATGCGTAGTTGCTTATAATGCATATTATCTGCCTTTTTAACATGATTTCAAATAATGAGAAATGACAGTAAGATATTACATTAATCTTATTTTAATGATTGTCTTTATTCTTAGTAGCATAGTTAGTAAAATATTTATGGATTCTGAACAGCTGCTTTGTAATAGATATCTAAACTAAAGCATGATTCAAATTTTTATATACTGTGTATGGAAAATGATATATTTAAAATGGAGCATAGTCAAGGATTCATTTGAAAATTTAGCCAGCCCTTTTTTAAGCTAATAATATAACAGCTTAATTGCAATTGTAAGTGTAATTGTAGTTGTAATTGACTCCCATCCATTAGAATAATATTGACTGGTTCCTATCAATATTCACATCAGCTCATGCCATAGGACAATATGGTTTAGCAACAACCTGGAAATTGAAGAACTTTTAATCACAAGTTTCCAGGCTTGGAACTCCAACCTCAATTCACTTTGTGAGAGAGAAAACCATTAGGAGGCCATAAACCATCACATTACTAATTTTTTCCCCCAATTTTTCTTTCACAGCATTTAAAAAAATAACAATGTCACATCTGAGCTATCATATATAAACTCACCAATTAATCAAAGCTAATAGAAGACTATTAAATTTGTAAAATTCCTTTGTTATCTTTTTCATTTTGCATTCAACTTTCTTTAAACATTTCCTATTCATCTTTAAGCCCCCACCCTGTCCAACAATTCTGCATTTCCACAGCACACCATTAGATACTGCTATACAGATCCCTACTGTGAAGAACACGTGGGTACACTCTTGCTTCTTTTTAATTATTCTCTATTATACTAGTAATACTGTAAAATGAACAAAAAAGTAAGGAGAAAGATGTCAATCCTCAATGACACAAGAACCAGGTGATCACTTTCCAAAAGAAGTTTGTTTGAAAAAGCTCAGTGCTCTCTGTCTTTTATGTCCTAAAGCTAAAAAGTGTTCAACCGATTGTTTGTTCAGGGGATTGTTTTATTTTAAATGTACAGTAGAAATGTGCTTGACTCAGTAATATACAAACGTTAAACTGTCTCTCTGCTACCATCTGCTTGTGGTAAAGGTCACTTAAATGCCTGACTAAACATAATTTTGTTTTAATTTATCAGAGTGTGATAATTTGCATACAATGATTGGAATATCTGATGAATTATTAGAATGAAAATTTTAAATACAAAAATAAACTATTTAAAATCTTTCTTTTTGTGTATATAAAGTTGAGTAACACTATAAGAAACTAATCTTTAAATGTGTTATTTGTTTTCTCAATATATATTTTTCATGTTACCTTTACTTTATAACCATTAATCATATATGTTACATGTTCTGATTTAAATTATACATGCTACATGTTTTGATATAAAGTTGCACTTGCACATTTTTAGACTAAATACCAATTTCTTTATTTTATTTTGCAGTGTACCTGTAATGTTTGTATACATTTTGCCCATGCTGTATCAATACTGGTTCGATTTCGGGGAAAATTAAAACAATAATGCTTATTGAAAAATAACAGTAACATTTCAACAGCTCACAAACAAGGTATTCATGGGATATAAAAAGGTACTTTATTTGGGCTTCCTGTGGGAATAATGAACGTATTGTGATGAAACACAGGAACAGAAGCAGTTTGTGTTAATTTATAGGTAGAGTGTCGTGCATATGTGTCAGAAGATCTCCTCATGGGCACGATCTAGGTATATAATAAACCACCAGGACGAAAGGAGGTGCTGTTGCTAACATTCTCTTTATCTTCTCTCCCCACAGCTCAGAGAAACTGTCTAGTGAGGGCACTTAACCCCGTACCTTCCAGGTCCCCAACTATAAGAACCCCGGCTGCCCAGAAGGAGTCATTTTTTGTGACCAAAGCGACCCACCAAATGGAGCTTCTGACAAACAGACCCTGAACCTATGGCTAAAGCTAAACCATTCGTTTAGTTTAAAACCTGAGGGCGAGAAGCCTAGATACCAAGAGGAGTTGTTTTTTGTTGAACCTTTTTCTTAAATTAAACGGTACGACCCAGTTGGCATCCCAACTTTTGTTTTTGAGACCTGTCATTCCTGCCCACAGCCACAAGGGTCTTTCCTAAAATATCACTGAACTGTTTTTCACAAAACTATACATTTCTAGCATTGTTTTGTCCACTATGTATTTAATGTACTATAAAGATGTGCACAAGGACAAGTGGAGTTTAAAATAGGTGGGTGGATAGATGCATTATCTGGAAATTTAGCCCCTTTTTATACATAAACACTAAAATGTTAATTTTCTTTACACAACTCTGCAACTATAGCCTTTATACTTTGGCAGTTCATCTCCTAAGTCCTACTTGCTATATATCCTTTACTCACTTTCTAACAGCCTTCACATTTTGTCCATAAATTCCATTATCTCCACCTGTCAAATCAAGGATATGTCTAGTGGTAGCCAGGTTTGACAGTTGAAATAACAATGTAATAGTGTATTTATTAATATGAACAATGCACCTGCAGAACAATCTGCAACAGTTCTTTACCTAATCTGCCACTCATAGCTTGTCGTATGGACTGGCTTTTTTGCAACTAAATTTAAATTTTCTTTGTAATTTCCTCAATTAAATAATAATGTACTTCAAAAGGATATCTACTTTTTTGTAATATTACCAAAAAATTAAATTTTTGAGCAGATTCCTGAGTGATGTTAGTCTATAAAACAACATCTACTAAAACAGATTTGTGGAAGGATTTTTTTGGAAAACACCTGGATAGAAGACTGTTTTGATCATAAAGAATAAGATTCATGATGTAACTAAAGACAATGTCCAAATAAATCCAGCGTATTATTCTATAAATAAGAGAAGAGCTAAAACTAAAACCAGCAGACTCAGAGCACCACAAGGACCAGGCTTGAGAAGCATCAGGCATAATAATTACAGCAGTGGAAAACATTCTGTGGTATTATTTTTGGCGTGACTCTTATATAAAAATATCATTACTTTCTAAAAATGACCTCATATTTATTCAGTCCAGGAGTTTTTCACTATTTTAGTTATTTAATGACATGCATTCATTTTAAATTATGTATGAAGCCAACCAGGCAGAATATAAAAACTGCAAATGTTAGGAAAGAAGTGAACATACAGACTTAGATGCATGCAAAGGCGTGATTTTTATAATATCTTTTTGAACAATTTTATTTTTGAAGAGATTTAAGGCACGCTCACACTGTGGCAAATTTGAACATTTGAGAGGTAGAAACATTCTCAACCTGCGAGATTCATTCCTCTGTCTGTTCAGAAAGAATTAAAAATAAAAAATTGACCTACACTATAAACACTCATCACCCACTTGCCTCCCAGGTGTCAAAAAAATGAAACCTTTAAAAAATGTGCAGTGTTATGCTAAACAAACAGGGCTAGAATTTAAAGTCTGACTAAAAATGAAATTTAAGATTTAGACAACATCTGCATGTTAATGGTGAAAAAGAATGCCATGCTACCCAAAGAATTAGCAAAAAAAAAAAATCTAAAAGCAAGAAAAAAAGTAATTTATTTAAAAAGTTTAAATCAGAAGAGTTTTACATTTTAAGTCATTTTTCATGAATGCCAAATTGAAATTAAATTCAAGCCCTGTAACTATGGGAGAATGTATCTATTTAAATGACACATTCAGCACAATCCTTTCCCAACATACATAGTCCAACACACCAATTGCGGTTATATAAATCCATCAAAACAGCTACCTACACAACAGACTCTACCTCACCATGTTTATTTAGGGGTTAATGGCACTAGATTACATTTTGTCAAAAATTTTACTCTTTTTTTATAACAATCAACAACACAAAACAAAACAATGTGAAAGGTCATTTACTGCGTAATGCAAGTAGCACTCAAAAGCATGTGTGTTTTTTGTGTTTTTTCTTCTTTTTTAGTGGTATAGGTAGGTTCATAAAATGTTGATATTAGCACCATTACTGCATTTAACATCTATGGATTAGAACCTTGTCCCAGTAAAAAACAAAATGAAGAGTCACTGATTAGGTGGATTTAAATGACGAGATCCTTGTCAACATCCTCTGCAAAAAAGAAAAGAAAAATACAAAATTAAGGTGTGAACCTGTGAATAAAGTTAGTTTTGCTTTAAGTATTTAAAAAAAAAAACTTTATTTAC
The DNA here is from genome assembly GCF_900747795.2 of Erpetoichthys calabaricus. Classification (NCBI taxonomy): domain Eukaryota; kingdom Metazoa; phylum Chordata; class Cladistia; order Polypteriformes; family Polypteridae; genus Erpetoichthys; species Erpetoichthys calabaricus. The sequence goes on along the minus strand of NC_041404.2, from coordinate 243,962 downwards.
TAACACAAATGCATCTAACTTGATAATGACACAATCTTATTTTAATGAAAGCATTAAAATGTACGTGAAAAATGTGTTCTCATAAAGCTTCAGAGGTTTGCTCTTTTTGCAAGACATATGTCTATAGTGGACTCTACCACAAGGGATTTTAGAACTATACAATTGTATACAGATATCCCTTCAACATAAAATATCTCAATAAATTGCCGTGACTTGCTCTGCGTCAATGAGTCATGGTGGCCTGGATTGATCTATTAGTTGTGCCTCTGCTGTTTGTGAATGTTGCTGTTCACCTTGCCTCATTTGACTGATCTCTCACAAGAACTGGAATGGTTCACCGCTGAATGCTTTGGGAAGAATTATTAGCACCCCCAAGTCTGAGTTTAAGGTCTTTTTCCCAGAAAAGAGTGCCTTTTTCCGGACAGGTAATGAAGTAGCTATTCTAAATTTGGACAGAAGCATCAATATAGTTGAAAGATTTTTTTCAGTTGTGATGTAAAGAAAGAACTAAACCTGTGTACAAAGCCTTCTATTTACCAGTCAGCCTGTATTTCCATTCTCAGCTAAGGTCACATTCTATAGGTAGTGAACAAAGAAATGACACTCTGAATAAAAGTAGCCTAAACTAGGTTCCATGGACAGGGTTGTCAAACTCACTCTCCATGATAGGCTAAAGAGCTCAACAATATGGAGCACCTCAGAACAAAATTGCGGCTTTGCTGAATTGAGAAACTGTCCAGTTCAAGTTGATTTGACATGCAGATAGGACGTTCCTAGGGTGCCTCTTGCAGGGAATGTATTATGCAAAGGCCACTGGGAGAAGACTCAGGAAAGGCTAGAAGGATTACACCTTCCATATTGCCACTCAGGGCTGTCTTAACAGCATCATAGGCCCCTGGGGTAAAGTAGTGCAAAACAGAAACATACATTGGTATCAGAAACATTGTGAGCCCCTATGCTCCTGGGACCCCCGGTCAGTGCCCATTGTACCCATTCGTTAATGCCCTGTGCACTGCAGCCTTATCAAGGAAAAGTGGGTCAGAAATGAAGTGAAGTGAAACATTGATATTATGTGGAGATACTCACGCTCCTTAATGCCAAAGCAAGAGGCCCATTCATCTAGGGCAATGTACTTGTCGTTGTCTGCATCACACTGGGTGAAGAAGCGAGTTGTGCAGTGTTCCATGGGAATAAGTGGAGCACGAAGAGGAGCCAGTTCAGTATGGGAGAGGTATCTGCAATAAGAAATGATAGTACATGCTTTTCAAACCGTTTATATTATTTACTAAGATGAAAACTAAAAACAATGTTTATAAACTACTAGGAGCATCTGAAAAGTAGCAGTAAGCGTCAATGTAAACCACAATCCTCAGTGTGAATCAGTGACTTTGGGAAATGGAGGAAGTAAAGAAGGAGTAAACCAGAATACAATATTAAGTTCCAATTAGGACAAGGCATTGACATACTACAATGCACAAGTGATATATATGGTTTGTCAAAAGTTTGAGAGCAACACGTGAGATGTTGTGATGGATGTCTACGTGCTTCTTTTGGTTTTATTATCTCATGTTAATCCCAATTGCTTTAATATGTGCCTTTTGACAATTTTTCCATCATTCCTGTGGACCACTTAGCTTACTTTCCCGAGTACTGATTAGGAGAGAGCAGTAAAAACTCCACATTAATTAGAAAGGTGCTTAATAAATGTAGCAACCTTAATTTTACTGATTCTGATTTACTGAAAAATTGATTCCCAAAGAGACACGGGAAGAGAAAGTAGCTATAGTGTTGACAAATAGATAGATATCTATTTGCCCCCAGGGGGAAATTTGTCTTAATTTAAACTTAGAAATCTCATAGTCTGGCACAAAAAAGTTTGGCCACATTAATGGACTTAACAGTGGGGTCAATACCTCAGTATAATCCTAATGCCCAGAATGCATTTGGAAAATTAAGTTCATAGCATTTTTTTTCATATTGGTTTTAAAGTAGTCCTCATTTCGTTGTTTACAATTTGGATACCTATCAGGTCCGCAGCTTACCAGAATGAGGTACTGCAACAAACCTTTTAGTAAGCTGACTGAAAGTTTTACTTAAAAACACACAAACCCAAACTTACAAACCTTACATGCATGTGGACTGACTTTCTGACAATCACTTAGTCAAATGCACATTTTTATGATATCAATTCCAATTAGTAATATTGAATTGACTTTTTTGCACAATGGCTCTAAATGTTAGTATTTTTATTGAATATATAATATGTTATTTATATACATACACATGCACACATTTCATATAAAGTGTATATATATATATATATATATATATATATATATATATATATATATATATATATATATATATATATATATATATATAACTTGTATATACAGGTAGTCCCCAGGTTACGTACATCCGACCTACAACATATGAACAGGGCCGCAGCTGCGATGCATGCACCTCAGTAACTGCCGCTCCGTCATCTTCGGCCTGCAGATGCTGCAAGTGGTGACTGGACGGAGGCTGGAGGGGGGCGATTTTGCTGCTCGCACAGTGTAGTGTCCCTCGGGTGGCTCCCAGCGGCAAGCGGTTTCACTGCCTGCCCACCACACACATCTGCCCCGTTCATTATAGGTGCGCGGCTGGTAATGCTGCAAGCGGTGATCCCGTTGTGGCTGAATGGGGTGACGGGGGGTAGCATTGTAGTGTGCCTCGGATGGCTGCGTGTTGAATGGGGGTGGTGGTGTTGCGTACGCTGCAGGCAGCATACTGTAGTGGAGGTGACTGTGAGGTGGGCTGGTGATGAACCGCCCCTCACTGCCCCCATTCATTCTCAATAGCAAGCCTGCTTGTACTGTTACGCACATAGCAGGAAGTTGTCTCTTGTCAGTACAGGGTGGTCCAGATCTAATTATGCAGCTCCAGATCGTCTGGATGACTTTGATTTATGCAAGGACAATTCCAGCTCGGCGCGAAGATGATTCTTCATGTCGTCAGTTCACTCACTTCTCGATGGTCCGGGATTTTTCGGGTGATTTTCTATGTAATAAACTGAATAAGTTATAGCGTAATGAAAATTGCATAATTACATCTGGACTACCCTATACATCAGACGTGTTGACGACTGGTGCCTTCCTGTTGTGATAGCGTGTACAGTGCTGTGCAGAAGAGCTCATCTTAACCTTTTGTCTTCACCCTTCAACATTGTCTCTGAAACACAAATCTGATGCAAGTGCTGGTGATATAGTAAAGAAGAGAAAAACCATCACCATTGAAAATAAAGTAGAAATAATAAAAAGGTCAGAAAGAGGTGAATCTCCATCATTCATTGGCAGAGCACTTGGTTACAGTCGGTCAACAATTGCATTTGTTAAAATAATGTACCTGTTCCGACTTACATACAAATTCAACTTAAGTACAAACCTACAGTCCCTATCTTGTTCGTAACCCGGGGACTGCCTGTATATGAAATGGTCAATTCCTGCCAGAACACAAGAGGGCGCTGTTAACTGATACCATATCTCTTCCTCTCTCTGCAGACCGGAATATTGACGGCTTTAACATCCTTGACATCACTTCTTGTGGCTGCCTGCCTGGACCCGCCCCTTCCTGCCAGAAGTCTTTATTTCAGGAAGCTCTGCCATCTTGAGGTAGTTTGTTTTGGACACTCGTATCAACAACAATGTTTCTTTTCTTATTTTTTAATGCGTTTATAACCCACATTTTCTTTATATTATATGGGGTTTGCCTAGACACACACATATATTCAAGTTAATTTAGGCATAGGTTATAATAACATGTTTTCCCACGTTGCTCCCTTTAGGACCTTCTGATTTAGTGTTTTAGGTGATGTATGCATTGTTTAATAGGTAAAAATTCTTCAGTTAAACTCACAAAGATTGCTTTATCAAAGTTACTTTCTCAGCACAAATAGTTGGGAGTGTTCTGAAACTGCAAATTAATAATAAAAAAAGTTTTTTTATGATTAAATAGCCCTATGTGACAGTGTGCTGCTTACCCATCAATGGGGTGCTGGTCAAGTTGTCCAAATTGCCAGTGCACGGGGAAGATGTACATGTTGTAGTTCTTTTCAAAGTCATGAGCCAGCAGTTCCAAAGTGTGATCACCAGCCTGAAGACGCTTCTCGTTTTCATAGATTTTCTTCACCTGCACATCACATATGATAAACAAAATCATCAACAAAGTAACTGTGCAGTTTAGCCTCCTGCAGGCCTTACAAGTGTTACTACTAAGACAAAGCTGTTTTCAACCAAAGCTGATTTGCTCTTGTATGTCTGACATCTTTAACAAAGCAATAGGCTTTCGCATGGACTTTGTAGTGAGTCATCATTCAGGATAGATTTTAAAGTTATTAAATAGTAGTGATACTATTCTTGGCTTAGAGAGTGACATCAACCAGAACATTTAAAAAGAGTGACTATATGCCCCTGCAGCACAGCTAGCATTTCAGAATTAACTACACCTAAGAGAGTTTTGGTGGAAAAAAAAACTGCCAGAAAGTGAAGCTATTAATGCTGTCAAAGGTCGCCTGATGTTTAATTTCCATGTAAGGCCTGCTACATGGTCTCCAAAATTGTACACTCTATGCTGAAAAATTTAAGTCTGACGTGTCAACTGTTATTCTGCTTTAAACTGCAACCCACATAAAACTAAGACTTAACTACATGTCCATCAGTTTCTGGTGAGTGAAATATTTCTTTACATTACCTTATAAATACAAATCCATTGAAAAGCACAGGAAAATAGAGGTCTACAACTGTAAGGGTCTCATTTAAGAAGCAACTGTGCACACACATGTACGAGTAAATGGATTATGTCTGTATATTTTTAATTAAAGCGCTGCAATGCCATTCTGGTCCGTTTGATATGGATTAAGTTGAACACACTTACTTGTGAGATTGTAACCTACTGCTTAAAAGCAGATAAAAAGTGGCCTTAACCAAAACTCGCCAAAAAAAACTACAATAGTGAAAAATAATTTGAAAAATATTGAAAGCAAATATTTGCCCAATCAAATATAGTCTGTTTGTTTTACTACATTGCTTTTCATGATTGTGCAGACACGATAGTGGTAAAGATGTGCCATTGCTGTACGTATATAATGCTGGACTGATAAATCCTGAAACCTACATGTCTGTGCTTAACTCATATTTATTATCCTTAGTCCCGATTGTTTATTCAAATTTAGTTTTATGCTCTCCTTATGATAGCCTTGACTTAGAAATTATCATTTATCTTAACTTATAATAGTATTTAAGTGCACATACATGACTCTTTTTATAATTATGCTATAATGATTTTGTGACGGGAAAACTTAAATCCATAACTTCCAACGTTTTATGTAAGAATTATTATTGGTAAAACTTATTTACACAATTTGCAAAAACTTCACTTGAGAGTTCTCGAGTGCCGCAGTTGTCCAAAACAGGAATATCAAGGCACTAGAAGTAAATGTGAGCCAGAGGAAGGGTGTATAAGTAGCTATAGGGGTCACTAGAAAGAAAACAGACTCGCTTCCAACTCATTTGGGCCAAAATGCCAGGCAGGTCAGAGCTGAGGCCCTTTCATTTTTACTTGTTGCAGGGCTTAGCAAGGTGATTAAGCAGATACCCCATCTGTCATGAGAGGGGCACATGTCATGTATTACAGGTTCAAAGAAAGTAGGGTGGTGTACCGTGTTAGCCATTATAGATGTAATGAGAAGTCAAGCAAAATGAAACCCCGAATGCTTGCATATTGATACTGATGCTCTGTGAAAGAGAGGACAGAGCAGACTATACTTCCTTAGAAGGCTGGCATCTTTCAACATCTGCAATAAGATGTTGCAGATGTTCCATCAGACGGTTGTGGCGAGCGCCCACTTCTACGCGGTGGTGTGCTGGGGAGGCAGCATAAAGAAGAGGGACGTCTCACGCCTGGACAAACTGGTGAGGAAGACAGGCTCTATTGTAGGCACGGAGCTGGACAGTTTGACATCTGTGGCAGAGCGATGGGTGCTCAGCAGGCTCCTGTCAATCATGGAGAATCCACTGCATCCACTGAACAGTATCATCTCCAGACAGAGGAGCAGCTTCAGCGACAGACTGCTGTCACTGTCCTGCTCCACTGACAGACTGAGGAGATCGTTCCTCCCCTACATTATGCGACTCTTCAATTCCACCCGGGGGTTAAACATTAACATTATACAAAGTTACTGTCTGTCTGTATACCTGCATTTTTATCACTATTTAATTTAATATTGTTTTTTATTAGTATGCTGCTGCTGGAATATGTGAATTTCCCCTTGGGATTAATAAAGTATCTATCTATCTATCTATCTATCTATCTATCTATCTATCTATCTATCTATCTATCTATCTATCTATCTATCTATCTATCTATCTATCTATCTATCTATCTATCTAATCTTTTTAGTTAGCCAATAAAAGGTGTTGTTTTGCTTAACGTCTCATTAGATTCAAAGAACTGAAGGTTCAGTGTATTTATTTTGATATTTTTCATTGGACACAGTTTTTTTCTGTGTGAATATAAGAATTAATAAGAGAGAATTGTATCAAAAGAATAATCTTTTGAATGATAATGCAGATGACAACATGATGCTAAATATTTTAACTGAAGTGGAAACTGCAGTACTATATGTGTTATAACAGAACACAGATAAAATTAGTGCTTTCACAGATGATCCTGTACAAGTCTCTCCTGCCAAGACAGTCACTATTGCCTTTTCTTATTGTTGTAATCTTGTGTTTATGAGGAAGAGTGACTCACCCTGAGCTTCTGCTTCTCAGTGAGCAGGTTGTTGTCCTCATCACGCTCGTACAGGGTGACCAAGACATTCTTCAGCCAGTCTCTCATGCGGAGTGGAAATTCGTTTAATTCGTTATCGAGACAGGGAGCAATGTCTGCAGACAATGAAATGAAAATACACAGAACATCATCTTCTAAAAAAAGAAAACCAAATACTAAATTATTTAATCTGTAGCCTTGGGAGATGGAGCTACATATCCCCTAACATTTCCATATTTGCAAATGAGAAGAGATCCTTCAGTCTGTCTGACTTATTCAATTAACAACTGGGTAACTGATCCTGTTGTGTCATCTTTTTGTTACTGTATATTTGTTTTCTTGTTTAATAAATGAAAAAGAGCAAGAATGCCTTGTTTGTTCCAAACTTTAAGTACCTTTTGTTTGTAGAAGTGAAAGAAGACTCCAGCACTTACATCATGTTTGGAAAATGAAGAATGGCATGCAGAGCCAGCTAAGACTTGGCCCTGTATAAGGTTATACGGGGTCGAAAACCTAATTGTGTGTATTTTGTAGGAGTTGGTGAACTTGAGCAGTGGAGTGATGTCACCATTCTGCTATGAAGAAGTGGGATTGTACCTTCCTGGATTACAAAAATGTTGCTTTAGTTCAGCAGGATATGCCAATACTTTTTTCCACCCTGTGCAGTGACTGGGAAGAAGAACAAGGCTTTAGGTGTGACTGACTTGCAGACTGGATGCAGTATAAGCCTGCTATTATAGTACAGAGGATGGTTGAAAATGTAGCAAAGTGAAGGAGTAATAATAATAAAAATAATACATATTTTCCCAGTCCACATGAAGAAGAGCAATTGCAGCATGCTGAACTAGAAGAATGTCTTTTAAATCAGCAGGATAAGGCACTAATTTTTCCACTCCATTCGAGTATTGTGAAAAGCAAAGCTTAAGGCTTGAACACTGGTGTGTTGTCCTGCCCTATCACTGGAGTGGAGTGATTGAGGCATCCTTGTTTCCTTTGCTCTGTAGGTTAAATGCTTGTTTTCTACCCTGTGCAAAGTCATATTTGTAAGTGCTATATGGTACTTTACTGTGCTCTGTGAAATGAATCTGTTACAATACTGTCACTGGAGTCTCTTTTCTAGCAACGTTGATCAAATGAAAAAGGTGAACCTATGAATTTTAATTTATTGTAAAAGCTACAAGCAAGATGGAGGGGTAGGGTTGCTCTCAAACTCTAATTTGTGCTGGATAACTTCATGTCTCTCTATTATAAAGCTGACCTTTGACCACACTGGCACACTTAGAGCTGTCAATAGAAATACTCATTCAGGTCCCTGCTAAGCCTAATTTCAGCTTCCCAGCATATGATGTCACACTGCTTCTTCCTATTACATATGCCATAATACAGCACCACCGGCAAGACAGTTAATATTGCATGACTCAAAGACAAATCATAATGCTTCATCTACACAAGGTACAGTCAAATGAGACAAATGGTTTAGGTGGACAAGTAGCCTCTTTAAAAGGGACTGTCTGTTACCATTAAAGTAAGGGGAACAGAGAGAGAAAGAGGGAAGGAAAAAGATGAAGGTACCCTGCTGAAGGTAAGCCACAGCCTGATTTTACTCATGTGGTACACTCTTAAAAAATGAAGGTGCCAGCGTGATTCCTCAGAATGATGCTATAGGGGAACAATTTTTGGTTCCCCAATGAGCCATCCACATTAAAGTTCCAGAAAGAAACACTTATTTATTTTGTCTGTAACAGGCACCATACAGCAAATGGCCATGAATAGATGGTAAAAGATCTGTGAAATACCAATAGGTCAAGATTTTAAAATGGCTCTTGCTGCACACAATAACACAGGCTAAGTCCAAGTTTTTTTAATCTGTTAGTGCCCTGCCATTTAGCTCAGCATACCTTAAAGATTTCAGGGTTTTGTGTTTCTACATATTAGGAAGCTTTTCAAAGCATAAAGGACTAACTTCATATGCAAAGAACCCTTCCCACAATGAAATGGTGCTTTGTCAAGCAATAGTTCTACAAGGAACCACATAACCCAGTAAAGAACCATAAAGTTCCATTAAAGAACAGTTGCTTTTAAGAATGTACCCAGTCAGAATAAGGTGCCATTTAGGCACCACATGGCTCACATTTGGGGTTTTCCCCATGTATGTCATTGCTAATACTGTAAAATATGCAAAATTCTGACCTACTACCTGCTTTCTCAACATCAATCCCCTGGCTGCAACATTCTGCATAAAAATACATAGAAAAACATCTAAAAATAAATAAGATTAACTTTTTTAATATGAAAAAAAATTGCAAAAAAAAAAAAGAAAAAAACAGGTTATCCTGAGTGTTTGATGGTATCCCTTTTTTATTTGATTTACATCATTCTTTGAACAATTTGAAAAATTTCAACCTGACAGCTACATACATGTTCTTACCTGAGTAAAATGCACCCCAGGGCTTTAGATAGCAAATATGCAAATAAACAAAACAAAAGAAAAGCAAAACAAAAAAAAAAAACTAATGGAACCTGCAGGCTGCTCGGTTTCAGTTTCTTTTATATTACGGGAAAAATAAAAAAGCAGTTCTCACAACAAGTACAGTATAATGGCCATTGGGTTTTCAAGTTGTAAACTGTAATACAGTATCTCTCTTATGATTTTTCTTTGGTTTGTTATAGTATATTTATTTCTTATCTGAATGTGAATGGCCCTAGGTACAATAATGATTAGGCAGAGAAAGAATTCAAACACCGATTTCACTAATAAATTATTTGCAATATCAAAGCCACATTCTTTAATAGATAGATAGATAGATAGATAGATAGATAGATAGATAGATAGATAGATAGATAGATAGATAGATAGATAGATAGATAGATAGATAGATAGATACTATGACCTATAAGATGAATTATTGCTGGGAAACGTTTGATCAACTAACACTTTACTTTTCTCTTTTGTGGGTATTTAGACATATTTCTGTCTGTCAATGACATACACAATGTTAAATGACACTCAAAGAAAAAAACTAGCATTTGCTCTAGTGAATGTAAATCATGAATAAGATGTGGCCTATTGTTATATTCCCTATATACAAAAACAAGGCTGGGAGAAGCTTTAAGTACCACTCATTTTGGAGGATGGCATCTGTTAAAAAGCTGACAATGTAAAAACTTAAGAGTGCCAAATGAAAGATGGAATTTGCAGCTGCAAGGTGCCATCTGCAGTTAATGCAAAGTCGGCCAAGTTAATAGTCACTTACATTTGCAAGGCCCAATGTAATCCAGGTGAAGCTTGTGTCCTTTCTTTGTTCCTTCCAGGGTGCATTTGGTAGCAAAAAAGTGGCAGGAAGAATCATAAGTCTTGTTGTCAGTACCACAGACCTTTGGGATTGAGGAAATTGTACAAGATAAGCTTGGAAACTAGTCTCTTTTATTTTATTTTTCACTCATCCAACCATTTTCTCAGCATACTGTTTCAAAGAGAAGTAGAGCCTATTCTGGCAGTTAGATGCAAGTTTTGCTTATTAATTTTTATTTTGTTTTAAGCTAATTTCAAAATAATGTGTGTTGTTTAACAACAGTAAAATCCAGACACAGGAAAGAAAAAAGTCTGAATTAGAGTAAGCCACCCTAATTCAGGGTGTTCATAAGAAATGTAATGACTTAATTCTTGATGCAGAAGTAAATAATAAACAAGAACATTCATCCATGAATCCGAACACAGGGTCACGGGGGTCTGCTGGAGCCAATCCCAGCCAACACAGGGCACAAGGCAGGAACCAATCATGGGCAGGGCGTTGACCCACTGCAGGACACACCCACACACCAAGCACAAACTAGGGCCAATTTAGAATCGCCAATCCACCTAACATGCATGTCTTTGGACTGTGGGAGGAAACCGGAGCACCTGGAGGAAACCCACGCAGACACGGGGAGAACATGCAAACTCCACACAGGGAGGACCCGGGAAGCAAACCCGGGTCTCCTAACTGCAAGGCAGCAGCGCTACCCACTGCACCACCGTGCCGCCCTAAACAAGAACAGTTGCATCATATGTTTGAAATATTAAAATGTGTGCTTCAGTTTAAATGGTTAAAGTCTAGATATCTTCAATTTGAATAGAATTTTTTTTATATTACTCACTCTGATAGAGGTCTATAGAGGGCTAGATCACCAGTAAAAAATCAAAAATAACATGTTATTTGTAATCACTGACACTGAAATATTCTAAAGCAACGGCCCACATGCTTATATTTTAAATTTGTCAATTTTAACCTTCTGAGAGTTGCTAAACTGGTAAATAATCAAATATCAAAAATATAATTTTTGTGATCAGCAACCTCAAAACGACACTGCACACTGGTATAGTACCAATCCCCACTTTTTCAAGATTTTGTGAAAAGGAGTAAGTTGGACTTCTCATTAGAGGGTGAACCCCTGGGGTCAGTTCATGTGACATATACAACTTCAAGTCCCTGTGATGATTTCTGCCGAGACACCTATTGGTTTACTCTTTGTAATTTTCTGCACCAAATATGGTCCAGAAATGGCCTAGACTTTAACATTTTCAGATCAAAAGACCCAACCGTAGGGGGACACCTCAAAAAGCTTCTGCCCTTGCATAACTAGACATCAAGATGAATTGAACTGTATAAAATATGTGGGGGATTTCTCATACTGATGAGTCAGGAGGCACCAGACAAAAAACTACTTCATAAGGAATTCTAATCAATACAATGCAAACTTAACATTTCCTTACCCATTTCTAACATTAAACCTACACATTAAACTATAAAGGTGTGCGTATTAAACAGAAAATCCTCTTTTCGCAATGCATTGAAAAAGTGAAAATTGTATCGTAGTAAATATTTAATTTTCTTCACTTATTCTCTCATTTTCTGTGAAATAACTTAGCGTAACATTCTCAAACTATTTTATTGTTTTTAAATATGATTCCTAAAAATGATCTATTTGTATCAGACTTACAGGAACTGTTGTTGGTTACAAGAAAGGTGAAAGGTGGTTTTTTACATGAACAAGAGCTGACATTTCAGTGTGTAAACTCTTAATACCCACTGTATAAGCTGTAAAGAATTTTGATATTCTGTTATAATGTAAGAGAGTCCTACTATACATAGTAATGGAGAGGATAAGCATTAAAAAAATTAATTTTACAGATGATAACATTTTTCAATTATACTTTCAGTAACTGTCCAATGTGAACAAATTAATATTTTTCTTCTTTGTACAAATCTGACTAAATGTTTCTGATATTACTCACATGCTCAAACTCTTCACTGCTGGCTGGGCAAGTGGAAGGGTCCTGGCAAACACAAATTGGATTGTTGCTGTCGTCCAGCTCACACACCTTGCCCTTCTTGCAGTGATGGTTGAGGCAGGGATCTGAAAATAGAGAAAATCGTTTTTATTGTCATAGTTTATGCCATTCATCAGCAATATGATAACTGACTACTTATTATTATAAACAAATAACATTATAGAATTTTGATGTACTAAATATATTCCCAAAAGAGGCAGCATCACTTAAAGAGTGCCACTTTGCTGTGTGCCACTCTCTAATTACAGTAAGAGCTACTTACTCACATACTCACAACAGTTTCTAGCCAAATCTGTGCACTGTAATATCAGGTTCCAAGAGAGACGAGAGCTTGTAATTAGTGTTGTCTACTTGCCAAGCCAGCCTACGATTATATACCCTTTAATAAGTTTCATCTACCACCTCCTGTTTAAATTTAGTGATGTGGTTGCTAGAGAGGTTAAGGCGCAGTAGGAAGTTGGCTTCTACATGTCTCACATTGCACCTAAAGTTGTGTGAAGAAGCAGCAGCTGAAAAAGCATCTTGTGGCTTAAAATGTTGTTTTGAAAAACGATTTAAGAAAATAATATATATATTTGTACATATTTGAAAGGTATTCTAAGCATACACTTAATACAGAAGTGTAGTAGAGTAAAAAAAACAGCTTTTCATTAAAGAAATAAGTAAGGGTTAGCAAAACCATTCAAATTATTTTAGCTAATTGTTTTCCTACTAAGTCCCAATGCATAGTTAAATCACAATAAATGGGTTTGCAAGGTCCTGAAAATCTTATTATAAACTATTTTCAAACTGTAATTTATCAGTTATTCAGGCATGAGGAGCCACTGCCTGGAATAAGGCAGGACAGGCACTGTCTCTGTAAGAGACGCTAGTCCATTACAAGGCACATTTATTTATACTTGGCCAATTTAAAGGTGCCAATTAACCTAAAATGTATGTTTTTAGGATATGGAAGGAAATTGCAGGACCCAGAGCAAAATCATTTACTACAGAGAGATACAGTGAACTCTTCACACATGGTGAACTCAGGTCTCCAGAGCTTTGAGCTAATGGCTATAGTGGTAATACTATGCCACAGTTGCACATTAGCCCTAAATGTATTAATTTATCTCAGTAATTTGCTTACTCTAGTACAGGCAAGAGGAGAAACAATATTTTTCTAACCAAACTCTTTTTCTTTATTCTGGAAGGGCTCTAAAAGAGGAAAAAACGATCATGCCTGTAAGAACCAACCATATACTGGACACACTCACATACTCTGGATCAATTCAGAATCATCAGACAGCCTAACATGTATGTTTATGATGTGGGAGAAAACCAGAATACCTGGAGAAGACCCACAAGAACTTGGGAAAGTTTTTAAACTCCACAAAGACACTTCCCGTACTGGCAATCTAACCCCAGAAAATTGGAATCGTGAACCAGCTGATCTAACTATCACACTTCGTTCCAACTAAACCTTAACATTTTACAGAAAATAAGACATTATTAATCAAATCAAATTGTTTATTTAAGGTCTTGGCAGCTTGTAAAATGATGAATTGTGTAGTATTCTGGGAATAAATTAAGGCAGCAAACTGACATAGCATGCAAAGTTGCTGCCTCAGTGATAAGAGCTGAGCCAGGGTTTGTTTTTTGGTTATGGTGCCTTCTGTTAATTCATGTTCACATATTTAATCTTTTAGGAAGAAACATTTTGCTTACAAAAACATGCTGTTAGGTTCATTGGTGATACTGAAGTGATTCTGTGTGAGAGTGTGAGTGTTCATCAATTAATCAGTCTTATTTACCCACACTCACAGTATGCATTTTTACAAGTCAATTTACACTGCAAATGCATTCAAAATACAATGCCAAACTGACAAACTCTTTGAGAGAAAAGCTAAACCATAGTACAAGTGTAATTAAGAGAGCAGTATTGGCACACAACTGGAGAAGTTTGGATAGAATATTATACTGTATCAAGAACTGAGACTATTGAACTTTGAGTTCCATTAAACATGGGGATCCTGTAGCTCATTATGACACGGTTACAGTCCATTTTAAAATAAGGCATGAAGAACAGTTCTAGAAAACCTCTTTAGATCTATTCAAAGGAACCATGGAACTAAAAACAAAACATACTAAAACTTTGGGACAACTAGAAGGATATCAGAAGATCTTGTATGAAATATATAGAGGGGGTAAACAGCACAATTCCTTAGCCTAAGATGATAGTGTTTATCACCCTGATACCAGTGTTTTAGACATGGTTCTGTATAAGACTGAATGTCAGTGTAGCTGAGGCAGCCACTACAATGTGATCACTGCATTTAGCTTGTTTAAATGTGTCGATACTTCACGAACAAAGCAAAAGACTGCAGTCTAGCTCCATAACACACAAAAGAAATATAAATTGGATTTGATAATAGGTCAGTATATGACTTAGATGCTCACTCTCAGCTGGGACCTCCTCTACAACTTCAATGGCCTCGTCGAACTCTCCAGTCTCAACCTGAACAGGGTTTGAACCCACAGGTGTCTCCTGCATTTTAAAACATCAAAAACAAAGAATTAAGAAATGAAAAACACCTAATAAAAGTTTCTGAACAAGCAAAAACCTAAATAGTATCAACTAGTACATTTTTCTTTCATACACCCCATGTAGAGGTACACTAGTCAGCTGAAGGGGGTCAATCCATGATTTTTGCTTTGTTTTAGTTTCCCTGTTTGTTATGTTTTGCTTTGCTATTTATTCACATATGATTGTATTTGTGGCTAATGTTGTTATTTTACTTTCAGTATTTGAAAATTATTTTAACATAGTTAATTTTCTGGGATCTAGTAGGAATTCCAGTCCCAGTCCCACCCTCCAGAAAATGACCATCTATCTGCCGCAGCCAGGTGTTACGTGGGCATCTCCTTGGCCTGGTCCACTTACTCAGGGGGACAACAATGTGGATCCTGTGAGCTGGGAATCATGCCACATTGCCGTAGTACCGTAACTGATGCTCCCTCACAATGCAAGTAATGTGCCTCATTTGGGATTCCATGAGCAGCTGCTCATTCAACACAAAGTCAAACCAGCAGTACCCAAGGATTCTCCAAACAGACACAGTACCGAAGGAGCCTAGTCTTTGTCTCAGTTCACTGGATAGTGTCCATTTCTCACAACTTTATAGAAAAACAGGAAGCACCAGGAGTCAGGGTGGGACTGGACCATGTGTCTGCTTATAGGGTTGCCAACAGGGATCCCGAGCTGTTTCGTCATGTGGTGGGTGCAGCAATGGGCTGTACCAATGCATGCTCCCCAACCTGACCTGACCTGACCTAGTATGGATTCAACTCTTTGAATTTGACAGCAAAAGACAGTCAATGGAATCTATTTCCCCTTAGAAGAAGTGACTGCAAGTACATGATTCACACTGGTACAACAAGGGCATACATTTTCTTCTTTCTTGCACAAGGCTGTTGGGGTTGACAGAGTTTTGGTAGAAAAATAAGCTTAGCAAATACATGTAGGTACCCTATGGGTTTAATCAAACAAATCTTAAAATATATTACTAGATATATAAAAAAGTGATGCAGAAGTTTCTGGGAAACCCTCAAATTTTAAAAATCAAATCTTGCTTCAATACATATTGTATAAATAAGTAAAAAATAAAAATTCAAAGTATTGTACCTCGATCACTTCATCAACAACAGTCTCTTCCTCTGCAATAGCCTGATGAACAAAAATGAGACCATTAAAACTTGCAAGTTTTCCTTCCGCTGAATTTTTCTTCATGTCTTGGGACATCAATATATACCATAAGAAATTTATATAAATGATTGTTTTACTAAACTAGGTTTTGTTTGTTGGTAATAATGTGGTTATTATCACATTTCTTAAAAGGGTGCAATATCATGTTGTAAAGTATGTTTTTATAATAAGAAGGAAGAAGTATAAAATAAAGGCTTTTCTGAACTCACCCCCTGGTCCTCAATAAGCTCAAACTCTTCCTCAAAAGGTTCCTGCTGCTAAAGTAACAAAAAGACAAAAATGGAACAGTGGATGGAAAGAAACATATATAAAAGTGAAAATACATACACTTTCAACTTGAAAATGACTTGAAAATTACTTATGTACAAATTTGGAACATGTTAACAGTTACACATTATAGCCTTTTAATGTATGTATTTTTTACAAAATGTTTTAATAAACATAACTTATTATTTTGCAAAGCCAAAAGCAACATTAAGGACTATTTTACAAAATCGTGGGTATGTATGGTTAGAACTTTTCACTGCATTGATA
The DNA here is from genome assembly GCF_900747795.2 of Erpetoichthys calabaricus. Lineage (NCBI taxonomy): Eukaryota > Metazoa > Chordata > Cladistia > Polypteriformes > Polypteridae > Erpetoichthys > Erpetoichthys calabaricus. The sequence continues at coordinate 227,544 of NC_041404.2, read as the reverse complement.
ATTAAATATACATCTATCAATTTTTGATCCTATTTAATTCAGTTCAGAGTTGTGGGAGGTGAAGCCCATCCTGGTAGCATCAGGAAGAGTCCAGTCCTGGTTGGGAGGTCAGCTCATTAGAACATTCATTCATGTATATTCAGTAGTTCTAATTTAAAGTCTCCAGTCAAGGCAAATAGCCAGTGAAAAACTCACAAAAAGAACAAACAGTGACTAGGCCAGCATTTGAAGCTAGGGATCTTGAGCTGTGAGGCAGCAGTGCTCATGACCTAAGTCAATGTAATACCTGAAAACTAAAGAAGTAATAAAAACAACAGTGCCGTATATATTTATTCTCTAAACAAACCCTTTCCCTTAGGGCTTCAGGGTGGTAAAGGGTATATCCAAGGGTAAGGGTGCTAAAGAGAACACCATTTCATCACAGGCTGAACATAAACCTTATGATATGGAGGCATTTACACGTGACAGATGACGTGACAAAAAGTCTGTATAATGTAGGAGAAAAATCAAAGCAGTATGAGCAAAATATTCAACCTCTAAGCTTACTGTATACAGACCAGGATTTGAACTTGTGACTCTGATATTATAATTACAGGTTTCTGGTGAAGTTCACCTCCCTATCTCTAACAATTATGTGGTGAAAATGAAACAATGTAGGGGCTGGTTAAACAGAGAGAGTGCAAGAAACCTGAGTGAGGAGGTCTCAGCCATACAGGGTCTTAGAAAACATGTTTATAACATTAAAACATTTGAACAATTTTGCTGAGGACAGGCCTTTCACCTCAACAAATCTTGCTAGCTCTACTTTCCATTTTTTCCAAACTCAGGTTTACGAAGTCCCTAAATTTTCTGTCAATCTACTTGGTTATTTATTGCCTGTTTCTGTATGTAGAAAAACTTTGAAATGTTTGTGCAAAAATCTACCCTTGATAAGTTTTCGTCTGCATCCATGTGTTTTTGTTGAAGAACTTAAAGTAATAATTATGATCCACTAATCTATTTCTTTCAGAAGTTGAAAAATTTTAACAAAGTCACTCTATTTGCCTAAGCTGAAAAGGTTCATCTCCTTAAGTCTTTCTTTGTAGCTCAAACTTTGTTGTCCTGAAATCAGCCCTGAAGTCAGCCTAGTTGCTTTTCTCTGGACTTTCTCTAAGACTATTATAACTTTTTTCAAATATGGAGATAAACTGTACACAGTACTCTAGATGAGGCCTCACTAGAGTGTTATATAGCTCAAGCATTATTTTATCATGTAACCTAACATACTATTACCCTTGTTTATGGCTTTTGTACACTAGAGTTAGATAATACTGAGCCCAGTAGGTCTTTCTCATAAGGTCTATTTTCAAGTTTCAATATTGTAATTTCAGATCTATTTTTAACCCCCGCACATAATAACTTACATTTACATGCAATAAATTTTAACTGCCACAGATCTGCCCAAGACTGAAATCCGTATGCAATGATTTGGCTGATTTCCATTTCACCTAGTTTAGTATCATCTTCAAACTGAATGAACCAGCTTGTATTTTTATATTCTTTAGACTGTAGACAGATCATTGATATTTATTAAAAAAAGAAGAGGCCCCACCACTGATCCTTGAGGTACACCACTGTCCACATGTCCTAATTCTAAAAAAGGTCCTCTAACCAAAACCCATCATGCCTGGCATTTAAGCCAATTTTGTTCCCACCCACACACTGCAACTTGAATTCCCACTTCTTTTAATTTAATGATTAACCTCTCACAAGTTACCTTATCAAAAGGGTTCTGAAAATCCAGATAAGTAATATCATTGGCACCTCCCTGGTTGTATGCTTTTGTTGTTTCCTCACAGAATTACAGCATATTAGTGAATCACAACCTCTCCTGTCTGAATCCATGCTGACCATTTACAAACACATCTGTTCATGCCATGTGATGCTTGATCTTTTCCTTAATAATTGCTTCTATGAGTTTACCCATGATGCAAGTTAAGCTTACTGGTCCAACAAAAATAAATCCAGATAATGGCTGTCGTACTGGTTATTGCTGTATAACAAATATATCATTTATGAAATTTAAAAACAAAAATAAGGGCTTGTACTGTACACTTACTGTAGGTTTTGTAAGTATAACTTACCCTGTCCTACTAAATATCCATAATAATATTTTAAAATGTTTTATGTGCTAGCAGAGACAGAAGTGAAGCCATTACAGTTACTTATTATTTTATAATATAATTTATAGCTTTATCAAGTGCCATTCTTCTTATAAATTGTGCTGGTACAAATGCATTCATACCAGATCTCCGACAAGTTTAGTAACAAGTTTAGTAAGACAGCAGCCTTACAGTCCACCACATTAGTCACCAGCCTGAACTGATTTTTTCTTAGGAAATGTTTAATCTTTATAAATAATTAAGAACATTTTTTTCTTTCATAATTAAGTGTCATTCTCACTCTGCTCAAATGGTTTCCAGCATCACCCAAATAATGATGGCTCCAAATTGTCCCTGAAAAATATATTCTAGGCAGTTCAAACATCTAAAATGTGCATTTTCCAAGCATTACTCATCAGCCCATCCATTACACAATCCCCTTCATCAGAGTCAGGGTCATTGTAAGCAGTGGCCAATCCCAGCAGCAAGATAGGGTAACCATCTATCATGGTATAATATGAATTAGCCATCCATACATTTATCAAGGACAAGGACTACTGATAAATAAAGTTTGAATTCTGAAATAATTTAACAGCAAATAAATTCTGGGATTGTCCATCCATCCATCCATTATCCAACCTGCTGAATATAAACACAGGGTCACGGGGGTCTGCTGGAGCCAATCCCAGCCAACACAGGGCACAAGGCTGGAACCAATCCCGGGCAGGGTGCCAACCCACCGCAGGACACACACAAACACACCCACACACCAAGCACACACTAGGGCCAATTTAGAATCGCCAGTCCACCTAACCTGCATGTCATTGGACTGTGGGAATTCTGGGATTGTACAAAATTATAATCTGAATTGAACAATACTCACAGGGGCAGCCAAGGCCTTCCCAGCCAGGCAGAGCAGGAAGATAATCCAGACCTTCATTATTGATCCTTAACCTAGAAAGGAAAAAGGCATTTTTTTACTCCCCAGTAGTAATGGAGACATTTTTCTTTAATGAGTCATTCACATTAAACAGCTGAATGTGGGTTGTGCTCTGACTTGGAGAAACAGTTCCAGCCATCTGTCTCACAAATCACTTTTCCCACATAAGGATTCTTATGCTGGCAGAGAAGTGTTGTTTGACATTACTTTAATTGTTTATAGAAAAACTTTACAGTATATGCTTTTCAAAACCTCCATACTTTCTCAGGAATTTCTTAATGAACTACAACCTGAACCGCAAACCTTATTTATAGTGCAGGATGATGATGGAAAAGTCATGCTTTGGGTCACTTTTCCTAAATTCTATTTTTAAAGGACAGCTGAAGAAACCTGTGGTTGACAGGCAGCATAGATGAATTGCTGTGAAAATGGCCTGTGATGCAAGGCATGCCATTTTACTTATGTGACCAATACGTCCAATGGACAGGCATGTTCCATAAAAAATAAAAACAAAAAACAACATTAATTGGCAGCAGGCAGACTCTAGCCTTTTTAGCATGTCATATTCTGCTAGCAATCTCACTGTGTTCACCATGTTCAGTGTGCTACCCAAATACAATTTTTAATTGTATCCATCCATTCATCTGATTTTTAAACCCCCTTTCCTATTACTAGGTTGTTTGACGACCTGTCCTAGACAGGAGGCCACTTTGTTGCAGGGAACACTAATGCACAAATCCTCATTTATCAGATCAATTACTAACCTACAATATCTTTGGGATATAATAAATAAACATTAAACCCCTTTTATTTGACTATTGATTTTTGTTTCTTTCACAGTATGTATACTTCATTTTCATTCACAGAGAATTCAATTCATGCACTTGTTGATCCATTTTATGAACCTGCCTGTTCCATTACTAGGTTTCAAGGAGCCAACCAACAGAACCAACTGAACGTCACAACCTACCGTATGTCATGTTGTGACATCAGTGATGACTGAACAAACTCATGCATGTAGACACATTCGCTCACAGCGTTAGTCAAGAATCAACCTGCATGTCATTAAACACCTAGAATTCCTGAGGAAAAGTTTGTGAAAACTCCACACTGACAATGACCAAGCTGAAATTGTAACCCAGGTCACTGGAGCTTCAATGGATCCGTATTAGACACTGTGCTACCACGTGCAAATAACTGAGAAAAGCTTCAAATTAACAATGACACTTAATAGCCATTTCTATATCTAAGATGCACAGTTGGATAAGTAATTTAAAGAACCTGCTTCATTACAGAATTATGGGGATCTTGGGCCTATTCTGGCAACCACAAGAACAAGGCTGGAGGTAACTGTGCATGGGAGACAGGACAGTACAGGAGAATCATACACACCCTTCTGCAGGCCATTTTAAATTCAACAGTTAACTTTTCATCCATGGAAACCAGTGTTTCTAAAGAGACCTGCACACACACACACACACACACACACACACACACACGCACACACACACACACACACACACACAAGGAGAACATGCAAGCCCCACACAGGTTCCAAACAGTGCAAGGTAATGGTGCTAATCACTGAATCATTATTCCAGAACCTACACAGGAGAGTAATATATTAAAGTCACAACATATCAAAGCCCAGGATGAAGACATAACAAGAGCTATGTAAACTGAAAGTTTTAAGCACAAACAAACTCACAATTATAGTGGACCAGTTTTTACTCAATTCATAAGCACTATTTTAATTACATTTATATAATGTTACAATCAGGAATTAGGTGGCATGTTAGTACAGCGCCTAGCACTGCTGCCTCATGGATCTGGTGTCCATGGTTTGAATTCTCCATCAGGTTGTGGCCTGCATGCCATCTGCATGTTCTTCATGTTTGTGTGTGGATTTTTCTCGGGGTAGTCAGATTTCATTCTGACATTTTCCAAAGATGTGTCAGGTTGATTACAAATTCTCAACTGGCCCTGTATGAGTGTTGGGGTGTAAATGTGTTAGTGGACGCTGCAATGGACTGACACCCCATCTGATGCTGATTCCTGCCTTACACCGAAATGCTGCCAGCCCTGCTATTTCTAATTTGTTTTAAGAGGTTTTCAGAATTTTTTTTATTGTTATATCATGTTACAATCAACGATTACTACTGTGTGTCTCAGAAAAAAAGAACAACTATGCAGGAAAATTAAAAAATCTGGTATTTGGTATAGTCAGGGATGAGAGTGATTCAAAGACTTTTTGGCAGTGAATGGAAAAAGATATTTGGAAATGATCTATAACCCATCATGAAGTAGATAATAATGAAGAGACAACTTATATATTTACCCTACACTTGACATAAATTATTTGAAAACAAAGAAGACAAAACAAAGACTGTTTATTGAAATGTAATAAAACCTAGTAATTCATCCGTTATTGGATTCTACTCAACACAATTCATAATTAACAAGGCAGAAACTATTCATGCAGTATTAGGTACAAAGCAGGATTGGGCACTGAATGGAATGACATTTAAATATAACCAAGAAAACATATTTATAAATAAACTGTAATAATACCATCAGCAGTTGATGAGCACAGCGTAGGTTAACTTTAAGAGAAAATATCATGTTCTGCATACTACAGAGTATAGTCTTAATACAATATATTGAGATTCCATATACTATATATATATATGTACAATATTATATAGGCAAACCATATCACAGACCTTCACATATCCATTAAGTACCAGGAAGAAATAATTAAAGCAGATCGGCAGCATCAAACACAACTGTTTGTTGTCACTCATTGATATTAACAAGCCAAGCAGCATAAGTTTGCAACTTTCCCTAAAATAATGTTGAAAAAACAAGCCAGCCTGCACAACATTCTTTACTTCTCAGGCTAAAACTCTTTAGCTGCTTCATACAATTTGCAATTCTGTTCTAAAGACAAACACCCCTTGACTTGGATAAATATTTGCTTTGTTCAGGATTCACACATGGTTCAGAATTCCTGCACTTAAAGTCTACCCATGCAGGGTTCCTCAAATATGCTTGCCTCATGCGCTACTACACTGAAGGCCATCACGGAAGGAAGACAACTGAAATTTCTGACCGACTATTTTTATGCATTGTAAACAATCTTCATTTCACATAGTGCCGTAGTTTCTTTCAGAGTATCAGTTGGGAGGACTGCTTCTTTTCACTTCTTTTCATTGTCTTGATGACTCAGCAATGACTTGAGGTCTTTTTAAGAGGGATTGAAAGGCTTCCTATAGTGCAGCCTTTTGACATTTATTGCCATGTAACACAAACCAAGCCTTTGTTAAAGTCTTTTTACATAGCTGTGATCAACTAAAAGATACACTTGGGTATCTCCTCCTCTAAAGTGTTGCCATTTTTTCTAAACTTACACTTAATGTGCAAATGTATTTATTTACTTATTTATTGTTTGCAGAAATTAAAGTTTGCTTTGCTTCAGATGTAAGTATTTTTTAGAGTAATTTTAATTTAATCTCTCCAAGAGGATCAATACTGGTATTGTGTCCCCCAGGTCTTTTGGTAATAAACTCTTTTCTGGTTGACCACATTTTTGTTTCCTTAACCTAAACGTCAGTCATGCACATCAATTTGTATCAATACATGACTTCTTCCCGGAATTCTTCAATACGACACCCCATAAACTATCTTATTTCAAAAAGCTTTTGTTGAAGAATGGGTCTTTGTTTAAAGGAATATAGAAAGAGCTGCCCTCAGCAATTGTCACTATGGACATCAGCGAAAGCAGAAAGAAATGAATTTGTTGGGTATAATTGACTCTTTTATTCAAAAATTGCACAGCAACTATGCATAACGTCTATGACTTTAAGAGGAGAGCCCACATATATGAGATATACAGCATTGCAGAAGGGAATTCACACAGGGCAGATAAAGATAAGGGTGAAATATGAGACAAGTGTTGCAACAATTCACTATTGTGCACAATTTTTCTTCCCCCTTTACATCACATACTGTGCCATTCAAAATTCTGCGTAGTTCTCTGTAGCTGCTCACTTATTTAGCACCACCCGAGAGGTGTGCCAGGTTCTGCTCAGTTGAATTATCTTTGTAGTATCATTTAAACAATTTATTGTACAGACTCAAATTTAAACACTTACAGCAACTTCTTTTTCTGTTATGCTTTGTGATTTTTCTTACACATAAAGACAGGTGCTGTTAAACTTATAAGTGTTGTTGCCTTGTAGAAACATGAACTTCAAGCTCCAGCCATGAACTCTGAGAAGCATATATGCATGATCTTCCCATGTCCATATGGCAATTTCACCTTCCTCCTCTATACTAAAGACAAGCTTGCATATGTGATGGTGTAAGCATGAATGTGGCTATATCAATGTCAAGAATTATTATTATTATTTGGTTTCTCAGTGTTTGTTTCCTGTTTTGCGGCTGATGATAGATGGTTGAAATGTGTGCACCTCCTTCTTTAATTTAGTAAGCCTTAGTTTAGTAAGTTTAATTGTGAAACATATTATTTATTTATTTATTTATTTTTTTGCTACACATGACAGAAATTATGGAAGCATATTTAATTTATGGAAAAATCATTGTGTGATGTTTTCTTGTGTGGTACTGTGGTTAGTGCTCCTGCTGCACAGCTCATATTTTCCAGTTTTAAATCCCAGCCTGAGTTGGCACGTTCTCCTTGTGATATAGTGGGTGTTTTTTTCCAGATTCTCTTCCACATCTAAATAATATGAATGTTTGGTAACTCAAAACTTTGCCCCACATTGGTGAGTGTGGTTTTCAGTGCCCGAGTGGCCCAAATCCAGGGCTAGTTCTCACCATGGACACCAGCACTCTATGACTCTGAACTAGCTAAGCTAGTGTAAGCTATATAATTTTTAAAGAATACTTTTTACAATATGCTTATTTTAGAAGCTGTTTAATTATATATACCTTCTCGTCACCCATGCAAATGGCAAGCATTTCGTGAGGCAGGTCAATCAGCAGAAAAAGAAGGCAAAGGTGAGAAGGGTTATGGCTCTTCCATAATCAATGGTCCTAAGCATAGTAAATAATTTCCTAAAATTTCCAATAAGAAAGCAGTTGTTTTTATTTCAAAGTGAGTATAACCAAAAAATATTATTTATACACATGCAACACTTAAAACGTTTATCTAAACAAAATTTGGTATCTATTTCTTCTAAGCTTATTTAGTAACTTTAGCTCATTTAAACTTCCAGGACGTGTTCATAACTCATTTAATCAAAATGATGATAAGATATATATTATAAAAGACGGGATGCCTGGGAGAAAATGAAATCAGATGTGTTGTCGTGCTTTATTTTCACAGAGATAAGTCATGAAACCTGATTTGGGAGAAAATATTAGCATGCAATAAAACCAGCTCACCAATGCTAAAATGGTTTATGATGTGCCCTGTTCATCTGACAAGATGAAGGAAGCATATCTGGACCAAATGCTAGAAGGTCACTGCACACAATAGCACCGAGTTACAGGGCCAATACATAATTATCAGTTTAAATTAAACATCTACATACTTATTAAAATCGTAACACTTTACATTTGGATGTAATAAAATTTATACAAGTGTTTAGGACCAACACACTACACATTGTAAATAAGAATACTGTACTTAGGTTACTTATCTATTTTATGGAATTAAAGTATATTTTACTATTGGCCTTTGACTCTGAAGGAATGTTTAGTAAACAGGTAACAGAAACAGTAAATGTGCATATAAAGGTTCAAAACACATTAGAATAAATCCTAACTGAAATGTCCTAAACAGAAAATATATCTTTTTTGTAGGTCTTGCATTTAAAATTAAGATTAACTTTATTAATTCTTTGATCAAAATCTGCCACTAAATTAGTTCCCAGGTTTTTGAAATTGGCTTTTGCCATCTCCACCATTGCTGTGAAATGTGCTCTGACATGTACACAACAGTTTTAACGTGGTGATGATAAAGACTGGGTGGGTGGTTGTATCTTAAAATAATGTGTTCCTTCCCTATTACCCATCATGCCAGGTGTTCCAAAAATCCATTTGAAGTAAAAAGAATTATAAACTGAGTTTTTTTAAATTCCTCTTTACAAGATATGGGTTTTTAATGAACTGTGTAAAAAGTTTCATAATAAAATTGTTCATGGTGACATGGTGGCACAGGCATTTGAGCTCGATTCTTAGCCTGGTCATACTCCATATGGAGTATGAAGGTTCTGCCACAATTCATGTTTTTATTTTTTTTCTCCACGTACTAGAGGTTCCTTGCACGGCACAAAAATCTGTAAGCTAAATTAACCAACTTCTAGAACGTTTCCCAGAAGTTAAGGATGGTTTGCATCTGGATGTAAGGATGGAATGGCTCTCCATTATAAGGCAGAAATATACTTCTATGACAAATATGTTATGAGGTTTTTCAGGTATGGAAAACAGACTTTTTGACTTGAGGTTGATTGATTAGCACATTCTAGTAAGAAATTCACTATACTTTGCATGTCTGACAATAATTACCCCATCAACCTATAAAATGGTCTGGAAAGAATAAGTGTGGAAGCCAGAAATGGGCTCAGGAATCATCCAGAGATGGACGTGGCCTTGTGCCTTATGTCATCGATCCTAACATTGGATTAAATGGGTTCATTACCTGGATGGAGGGATGGCTGAATGAGTTGATGGACAGAAACAAGTTCTACCTCAGGGAGTAATACTAAGCAATATTAAAGGTTTAGCATGAATGGCTCTCTAACAAACTGAAAAGTGAAGAGACCACACAATTGACTCCTCTGGAGTGGTCTGAAATAACTATAGACAATAATAATAAATATTACTATAACCATATAATAACTGTAAATAACATCATTATTATTATTGTTGTTTTTAGCAGAGATTTTTTTACAGATTTTAATACATTTGCACAGATGATTCTGATTTTCATAGGTTAAAATATTCCTGTAATGCTATTATGTAAGTCTGTGAGTTAGGTAATATATTAGTTTGTGGATAAATATGAATTTTTTTAAGAGCAGGTAGCTAAACAGCATCTCTATTTGCACCTTTGACTACTGAGTCAGCCTTTCTGATTTAGATGTGTGTCTTGGCTATACAGGTGTGTACAGAACAGGCTGTCCTTTCCACTCATTTCTTATTTTCATTGGAAGTTGAAGCAAAACAGACACCTTCCACAGCCAAAGTCAGCTAGGCTTGTCTCTTTGATGAAACCCTGTGGAAAAATACCATGGACCTGGGCAGAAACTCTCAAATATGACGTTTTGCCATCTCACAAGAAGCTGTCTCTGTGCCTCATTCAAAGTGTTTGCAAAATGAAGAAAAAAAAAATCAACATTATGTATATTTTGCTCTGCACTTCCGAGCTAGACTTATTTCCGTAAATGTCTGTATTTAATTTGGATCCTGAAGTGTCCGCCTATGGGTCCAAATAAAAATGGAAACTTAAATAAAATAGCTCTCTGGGTAAATAAAATGTGTAACCAAAATATGGATAATGTTATAAAGAAAGATAGAGAGTAAAAACATGGATTTGGCTGTGCTAAAATGATCAACGTGATACTGAAGGGATCAGCTACAGCTCTCACTCCCATTTGAGAGGATTATGCAGGTTAAGTACATTTTTCCTGCAAAACACATGTACTGTACATTTTTATTGAATTTCAACTAAAATATTAAGCCTGGTTTTAGTACATAATAGTTCAAACCTAAATCATTACACCACATAATTTTTTTAACTTAGCAATTATGTTAATTAATATACTGAATACCACTTATAATGAGCTACCTAGGACAATTAAAAGATTCCTCTATAACACTCTTACTGAGAGAGTGAACAATGTTCTCAAACCAAAACACTGATTTAAAATGATGTGAAAATGGCCCTGGTATTAAAATTTTGGAACTTCTTTTGGCAGAAGCATGTCTTGCTGATGCTCAGTTTTAAGCTCATAGAGGTAGAGCTAGAGGTTGGGAGAATGTTTAAGCTCATAGCTAAAAATGAAATTACAAATCAAGTCATTATTGTATCACTATACTGTGTTTAAAGAGTAATTTCTAAAAGCATTAAAATAAGACATGCAAGTCATCAGGAATATCTCTTGTTAAGATGGTCAGATGCTATATTCCCCGTGATTGTCATAAAACGCTAATTTAAAAACACCAGTGTATTGTGGCCAAAGTAAAAATCCACAGAACAAAACCTATTGGTTTTCATTCATGTGTACATCATGCAGCAGAGTGCCAGCAAAGTCTTGGGGTCCAAGGTGACAAGGAAGTTACAGAGACAAATATGCATGGCTTGGATCAGGCTGGGCCATTTTTCTGGGAAATCAATATTAAGATGCAATATCCCCCTCCAAACATGCAATGACCTGCTTTTCCACGTGTGCAACACAATGAATAGGAAGCTTATAAGCTTTAAGTGCCAAAGGGGCAACAGCTTCATTAGATTTGTAGATTCTGGTTATTTGACACTCCTAAAGATTTCAAACTTGTCCCCCAGGGAGAGTCCAGGTGACAGTGAAGTCAGAAAGGAGTGCTAGAAAAATCACTTTGGAAGGCAGCAGAGATACCCTGAGATGAACTACAAGCAAATAAGGTAAGAGGACTAGCGTTCTCAGGCTAGTTAGACAAGTGCTGTTTTGGATCAGCTCTCTGTTTACTTCACCAAAAGTCATATCATATACTTAAAAAACAGACACCTTGATTTTAATTTGAAATTGGCGTATTAAAACTAATCGACAGATGGTGGTTGAATAACTATTGGCAAGCCTTTTTAATCATTGCACTAATTGCTAATTGCTGTAAATTATTATTTAATATAGAGTATACATATTACTGGTGTTGTGATAACATTTCTTAAGTTACAAGGTAACACTCTATAGGTTTTCCCCACTCTTCTGAATTTTCATAATATACTTTATAATAACCAACTGAATGATAGCTAAAGCCCATCGTAACAGCATCAGGTACAAGACAGGAACCATCTTTGGACAAGGCACCAATCTATTACACGTCACCACACTCACTTCAGCACTTGTGCTTACTCACACCAGGCCAGCTCAAAACTACCATCTGAGAAAGACAATGTTGGGCTATAAGCTTAAAACTAGAGGACGTGGAGAAAAAAACAAAACAAAACAAATAAACAAAAAAAAAAGAAGAAGCCACTTTCACACTGACAATGATCAGTAAGCATGTAAACCTGATGGTGCCAGGGCATAGTTTATTTGTTCCTTCACAACATTGTTAAATCCTGGCAAGTATACCAATATAATTATTGTTACATTTATTGTTAGATGTATTATTCATGGTAGAATAACAGATAAAATGAATACAATACAATGTAAAAAAACAGAAAAAGCATGGGATTTTGCACTTGTTCGTAGCAAAAGCTAAGATTGTTATTTACAAATATATTAATAACATTGTTTGTACAACAATTTCAAATTGAAAAGAAAACTTTCATAATAAAAGTAATCAGACTTGCAAAGTAATACAACTTTTAAGAAAATCTAACAACTTTAACTTGCGTATGATTGTACAGTAATCTTTGCAGATTACAGCTCTCCATTTAAACACAAATAAAAGCGTGATGCGTTATTCTCCTTTTAAGATTTGTAACAGCAAAAAAAAAAAGTTCGTCCAAAAGTCAGGCATCTGCGAAGCCTTATACATCATAACAAGTACGAGCAGCTGCCATGGCAACAGACATTCCATTGGATTCGGGTAACGGGGAGGAGTTTAAACAAAAGCGCTACCCTAGCCGGTCCCCTGCCCCCACCCTTCTGCCGATGTGGCAAAGAATTGTTACGGTATGCATTATGGGATCTGGAATCAGTGCAGCGGATTTTCAACTTTCCTGTCGCGTTGAGCTGAGTGTTTGAATCAAAGATGCAATGTTGATAGCAAAATCGATGACCCAGAGCCTCAGGATCGCCTAGAGAAGGTGAACCCGTTACTCACTCTTACTTAATGTGTGCCCAACCATCGCTGGCCTCCCACCAGCAGCAAGAGCTGCTTTATTACCTGCTTTCTAGCCGAAGTAAAGACCTTTAATAGTTTAACACTTCAAGGCTATTTCAGGTCAAATCGTTCTTTACTCCAAACTGTTTCTTCCTTGAAGCGGACTGTCTTTTTCTTTTTGCTCTGTAGCCAATGCATTCTTATTATGTATTTATTTATTTCCATATAAAGAAACTGTTTAATGATACGGGCTCTGAAAACTTATAATGCTCGTATGGGTAAATTAGTTGCTTTTATATTGAAAGCAGGAGGTACTAATAAAAACTAAAAAACAGAGGATGCGCATATCTTAAATAAACTGATACAAAAGATAAACAATAATAGTGTTTGCTGTAATACCCTAGATTTAAAAAGCGCTACAGAACAAATAAATATAAAGGCACCACAGACAGATAGATAGATAGATAGATAGATAGATAGATAGATAGATAGATAGATAGATAGATAGATAGATAGATAGATAGATAGATAGATAGATAGATAGATAGATAGATAGATAGATAGATGCACGCACGTAGATCACGGAGCTATCACTAACTAAAAATAGACGCACAAATAAGAAGCCTTCTAAATGTAAGCCACACAGTTTAGCCGTGGCCTCCAGAACTGGGAGCAGTATAACATAACATAAGTGTAAGCTACTCTTTCTGGTAACGCACAGTAAAAGTTTCTTTCAAAGTGTCCATACCTCAGTTCCGACGAGCACTGAAGCTGCAGGCTGTCTCACAGACCAGGACAATCTGACTGTTGGTGAAGTTTGGAGGAAAGAAGTCAGCGAGTGAGGGTGGGCAGGGTCTGGTTTATCCCACGGCCCCCCTCGGAGTCCTCTGGTAGGCTGTCTATAGTTTAGCCGTTTAGTTTGTCAAAAGCTAAATCTCTGCAACGCCAACACTTCGAATTCAGGCATGAGAAGTCGACTCGGCGACTTAGTTTTATTTCGCAGAATAGCTTTAGTTGGGTTGTTTCGGTGGAATGATTACAATCTTTGTTATTTGTAAAGCATTTTCAAAGTTATTTTGCTATATATATATATTACATATATATATATATATATATATATATATATATATATATATATATATATATATATATATATATATATATATACACATACATACATATATATATACAGTATATATACACACACACACACACACATATATATATATATATATATATATATATATATATAAAATCCTTTTACAGTATCAACATTTTGCAAGGTATTACACATGAAACAAGCCACAAGTGACCAAAGGCATCCATCTATCCATTCTTTTTCTGAATTCTTTTCTTCTTTTATATTCACTTGCAGCCAGACATTTGTCCAGTATCATCTAGCGTAAAGCAGGAACAAACCCCGAAGTGGGTTCTAGACCATCCTAGGGTACTCTCACTCTCTCTGTCACACACACACACACACACACTATCTCTCATTATAATCCTGAGTCTCTAATAATACAAATAAAGGACACAGTGGGAAACTGGCAAAGTCCCACGCCCAATGGTAAAGAATGCAGAAACTTCTCAAGCATGCATCTGGGAATTAAACCCAAGTCTTTGGTGCTATGAAGGTACAGTGATAACTACTGAGTTATTGGGCTGCCTTTGATATTAGTCATGCCCTTGGTTTTAAGTAATACAAATACCTTTTCTTATTTTCTGAACTTAATTCTTTCCTTACAGAGTCACTGGGAGCTCTGAGCCTCTCAAAGCAGCACTGAGCACAGGTCAGTAATTCGCTCTGAATGAAAATCTAGTCTGTCATAAGACATGCCAAATACTCACCTGCATACATCCATGCTGCCAGCCAGCCACCCATTCACTGAACTCATCCCTTCATGTATTTTATGACTACATTCTAGAGTCTGTCCCAGCTCCACTTAGTACAAGGTAGCCACCAACCTTGGGGGTGCCAGTTCATCTCAGAAGACAATGAATGTCATACTTAAACAATCAGTCATACAAAACCAATTCAGTAACTCTGCATGTTTTTGAAATATGGAAAGAAACAAGAGAAAATCTATCCAGACATTGGAGAGCTTGCAAAGTCCACACAGACAATGATTAGAATTGCAGTTGCAACTATGTGTCTGGAGTTGTATGGCAACAATGGTTGCCATTTCCCTACTGTGTGTGGACCCACTCATTTTAAAAGGAGATACATTAGTTTAACACAATATTTGCCATTTATTAGTTCTCCCCAATGTACACCTTGTTGCCCTCCCAACATTTTCACATTGAAAACACACTTGCTGTGATTCCTGCTTCTCATACAATAACACTGTCAGGTACAATTTAGAAAGACTATGTTGCAAAAGCAATTCTTTTCAAAAATTAAGAAGAGATAAAATAATAGTTCACATTTACTGGAAAAACCAAAGCAGAAAAAGTGATTGGAATGCAATTGTAATGAAGGCAGTCAGTTTTCAATAAAGATAAACCATACACCTGCTGGATTAGAGAGCATTATTAAAATGTTGTGTTTTGAAAAATGCTTTTTCAGAGCAGTAAATAAAGTACGATGATACATAGACAGTTATGAAACACACTGTATAAAGTGTAAATTGATATGAAAGGTACTATATAAAAGATAGACAGATTATATAGTATGGCATGCATATGAAATAGACTTGACAAAAACTATAAACAACTACATAAAATTGGGCATAGCTAATTAACCCAACAACACTTATAATGCCTATAGTGCCTTGCACAGTGACTACCATCCAGATATATATATAGTACGAATATGCCTGTTTTTCTATTTCTACAATGATATCACTGACAAGTTAAGTGACATGTAGAGCATATTTACATTTTCATATGTAATGAAAAAGATTAATTGAAATCACATGTGTTAAGACCACAAATGAGGTGAGTTAAGCTGTGCTATGAATATATTTTAAATGTATAAGGAAAAATTTGGAAAGATCACAAAATCGCTAGTGTCAAATTAACACTCATAATTTTAAAGTGACACTTAAAATGCATTCATAGAAACATTGCTTTTCATGTGCTTCAAGTGTTATTTTGACACTGGGTAATTTATTATTAGATAGATAGATAGATAGATAGATAGATAGATAGATAGATAGATAGATAGATAGATAGATAGATAGATAGATAGATAGATAGATAGATAGATAGATAGATAGATAGATAGATAGATAGATAGATAGATAGAAAAAGCACTACAAAATAGATAGATATTTGTAGATTGTAAGAGACCTTCATGCAGACCTTTATTTACAATTATATTGCAATTACAGCATTTATAACTTTCATGCTTTTACACTCAATGTTACCTCTAGACATTTATTTTCTATAGAACACTAAATCTTATTTATACCCCAGATTTCTCAAAATATGTCTACTAAGTCAGTTTGTAATATGCAAATGTAACCTTCAGTATGCTCTAAATATATGTATATATGTAAGTTTTCATAGGCAGATAAATCTTGCAGATGCTTACAGCTACTGTTAGTCAGTCAGTCGTTTTCCAACCTGCTATATCCTAGCACAGGGTCACGGGGGTCTGCTGGAGCCAATCCCAGCCAGCACAGGGCACAAGGCAGGAACAAACCCCAGGCAGGGTGCCAGCCCACCGCAGGGCACACACACACACACCCACACACACTAGGGACAATTTAGGATCGCCAATGCACCTAACCTGCATGTCTTTGGACTGTGAGAGGAAACCGGAGCACCCGGAGGAAACTCATGCAGACATGGGGAGAACATGCAAATTACACGCAGGGAGGACCCGGGAAGCGAACCCAGGTCTCCTTACTGCAAGGCAGCAGTGCTACCACTGCGCCACCCTTGAATATTTGTTTGAATTGCAATTAAACACAGTTGCTAAATTTTTGTATATTTCTCAGGCTTCATTTTAATAGCTGAAGAAAATAAAATATATTCTCACATTATGTAGTTACACTTTTTCCTTAAAAAAATATGGGGAACTTCAGACCTTTCATAGCAGTACTAAGTGAAAGACATCAACCAGTCCTACATGGTGTGCCAATCCATCACAGGACATACTCACAGAGATGCCCATTTTTACTTTCAGGGCCAGTTTAGGAGCTGTGAGACAGACAGCATTGCTAATTACTGCATGTTCATAACATTACATACTTAATAATGCATACTGAAAATATATATTTACTCATAGTATCTAAAGGAAATTGAACTGACCATGTAAAGATGCAAAAAAAAAAAAAAATGAATAGACTCATTAAAGTCCATAGTTGTTTCCTTACAGGATTTAAAGCACACTGTAAGATACCATTTTTTTAATCTGTCCTCTTTTTGTTTTATATTGAATAACATATTTATTAATTGATATGTATTTGCTATGTCACTTTTTTTATGTTTCCAAGAAAGAGAACAATGCTCAGTTGGACTTATCAGAAATAGATAGATAATGCCTTGCTACTGGAACTTGCAAAAACACAAAACATCTGGATAGGAATTTAGAGAGAAAAAAGCCTGCAACGTGGCAAGGGCTCTTCCCATTCTAGCTTCAGCTTGTACATTGAGTACTACTAAAAAAAAACGTAAAGTTAATTATAACAGGTCCCTTTTTCTGTATACGTGGCGGCGTCTGTCTTTTAAACAACGTGTCTTGACAAAGCTGCCTAATATTACTATGAAACAGATGCGCTTTGGCAGCATATGGTATCCTCAAGCTAAGTCTTATTTAGTTTGTAAGGTGTTTTATTTTTTGCAATATTTGATAAAAATAACAGTAATTTTTTAGCAATAGAAAATTCATCTTTTGAATTTTGTGTTTCTTACATTATGTTTATTCTGCATTGTAAGATTAGGTTTAACCTATTCTATTCATAATATATTTTAATATTTACATAAATCTATTCCTTCTCACATCCTACACGTTTAGCTTGAAAAGACCACAAACCTTCTTTTTCTGTCTGTTTCCTTTGTGATAAGCTTGAGAGAAGGGTCACCTGTCAATGTCACCATTCCAGCCTACGTTTTCTGCTCAGATCTGTTACAAAAAAATTGTTAATTGTCTTAGATAGACTGGTATATATACTGTATATATCTCCATCTCCCTTATATCTCCATTCCTTGTTCTCCTGGGATTAAAATCTGAGATTGCCATGCACTTTCATACTGAAACTTTTGCTGTCAAGTTATGCTCAGTTAGGTGCACTATTAAAACCACCAATGAAGCATGCAACAAATGACTTTAGAGTTCAGAGCTTTATGTATGCTTTTCTGAGCTATTAAAAATTTTTTAGGAACTAATTTTAGTTATGTATTATTTTTTTAAGATCCCAGTCCCTGCAGCAGAGTCAGATATGAACTTGTTAATGATGTTATATGAATGGAATTTGAAAAGGCCAGTCATACGTGTCTGCTTACAGTAATAGACTTGATTTCAGAAGAACACAGAGATTGGAAATGGACAGCAATGCCTTTGATACTCAACATTTTCTATGGCATTTTTACTTATACTTAGACTGAGAGGATTATAACGTTTGACCTATTTGTCAAATCTTATCGCATTTCATCACTTCAAATGTGCAAGGAGGTGACCATTTTGATTGAAGGCAAAGACAATATTCTTCAAACGATAATATTTCTTATTCAGGTTCCATATTTGCCTAGCAGTGAGTCACGGTTTGAAGTCTTTGCCAAAGCAGAGAATGCTGAAGGTCCTTTTGCATCATTTATGTAAATTGTTTTAAGATTGTCTTCACAGTGAGAAATACATTGTCAAGTGAAGAATTGACTGACACTACTAATTCTGTACCCTTGAGGCAATTTTAAATACTTATTTAACTCTTCTGAATGGAAGAGTTCAAACCCAGCTAACAAATAAGTGATTTAAAGGTACACTTTTTGCACAGAGGATGAATAATTGTTTTGAATCCACTACACAGAAAAATTGTTATATGAGGTTGTTAACCAGTTAAATGTAATTGCATTACTTTCTTGCTCATGGACAGGAAATTAACTTTGTAATCATGAGAGATGGTGATATGGAATACCTTTGTGTGTTCATTTATGTTGGAAAAGTGCTACTATGTTTATCTGCATAGTTTTAAAATTCATATTCATCTTTTCCTACACCCATTCTTACAATTAAATGTTATCTATTCACTAAAAGTCCCATAAACATTACCCTTTGCCTCACGGTAATTTACGTTATTCTACTGAAAGACATAATAAGTAGGTGTAGGCTGTGTTTATTGCTTTGCTTCAGAATGGCTTCTGTTCTCTGTCATTACCTTGTTAAGGATTCTTGTTCAAGAACTTTTTTTCCATTTTTCCCCTTTTGTGCATTGACAATAAATTACATTTATAGCAAATAAAATTGTCTTGCGAGTGCAGTTGCCTTCAGTAGAACTGCTCAGATCTCAAGTGCAGGTCAGCTTTCGCCTCTCCTCAGGGTTTCCATTTTATTATCTATAGATGGTGTCTAATTGTGCACTGTACCAGTGCTCACACACAGTGCTCATTTACAGTCTGAATAATAAAACATTCCTTTTAGATAACTCCCCTTGTGTTGTATTACTTGGTTTGGGTAATTTTAGCTGTAAATTTCATGTATTTGTGAATCAACAAAGAGAATTCTAAATTTGAAGACTAGTTCTTGCTGCTAACATCTGGAGGGTCATGGGGCATGTGAGTCTACTGGCTAGTGACCTACAGGATCACAAAGGAGACAGGAAGCAAAGAGTATAGAGAAGAGCAGAATTAAACACATGCAAAGAGGTCGAAAGTGTTGGCCCTCAAGGATCTGGGCTATGGCCATTATGTCTTCTGAGAGATATAGATTCTATTTTTCATAACTAGCTGGCGCATAAAAATACATAATATTAATAGACATGTAACCATCATCTGGTGTTAGTCAGTAACAGGGAGAAAAAAAAAATCAGTCCATGTGGCCATGTATTTTTCAGAATGACAAGAACATAGAGCTTTGAAGGAATGTGGTCATGAGTACACCCCGAATTTACAGGTTAGGGAATGACAAAACCCTACAGCTGATGTCAGGTTCAGAAGAAGTATACTATTGGTGACCAGTGGGCATGGATATACTATCTGTTATTTATGTTACACAAGTGGAAAGTTTTAAGAATATACATCTCAAATAAATTGAATCCCATCACACTAATATGATGTACAAAGGATACCCAAACTATTAATTCTTTCACAGACATGCTTTTTACAATCCGAGGTGGGCATGAGTGCTGTTGTTATTCCACTTACAATTGCTGAAGGCTTAGAAATGACATGTTGTTTCGCATTTAAGTGCAGAGGTGCAATCAGATTTGATTGTGGTTCTTTTTATGAAATATATCCTTCAATTGACTGATGCCCAGTCCAATGTTGATCCAGTGTGTCCAAAACCTGGTCAGTTTTTTTATTGGCACTTGGTGTAATTGTTATTTCTGTGTTCTGTGTGTTAGGTAAATAATAATAAAGTGGGGATGAACCATACAGTACATACAGTTTATTACATAGTGATTAAAGTCTGGAAAAAACATATCTGGTAAATATGTAAAGGTAAATGATTTCGGTTCTCTAAAATCTGACATTTTTTAATGTATAAAGGTCTATCTCTTCCTCTTTCTCTGAAGTGAAGTCAACTTTGTGTATTCGGGATATGAGATTGCATGATTGTCAAAATTATTGAATGAAGCAGTAGCATTTTCTTAAAATCTTGGTCTTTTATAATAAAGCTTTCTCCCCTGAGGAAAAAAGTAAAAGTCTGTTACCCGTAATAGACTGTTGATGGTTGTATCTGAAACATGTTAAGTATATGTGATTAAGTAAACAAAGTTAAGGCTTGAAAATAGCTGGAGTTCCAAATGGAAAATCTCTGTTTAATGGTGGAAAACACAGAGTTCAAATGAAAAGCATGGCACAAAAAGAAGGCTGGTTCCTCTCATGTAGAAATAGCTCTGAGGTAAATGCAGATGTGCTCTTTAAGATGACTACTGATTGAAATTAGATGGCTTCCTTTTATCTTCCCTAGAGTGGAAGGATCAGGAAGAAGCTGGCATAATGTCACAGATCTTCAGGCAGGAATTTCTCATGCTTGGGAACACACACAAACTTACTGTATATAAACTGCTCAAAAAAATAAAGGAACACTTTGAAAACACATTAGATCTCAATGGGAAAAAATCATGCTGGATATCTATACTGATATGGACTTGGTAATGTGTTAGGAACGAAAGGATGCCACATCGTTTGATGGAAATGAAAATTATCAACCTACAGAGGGCTGAATTCAAGACACCCCGAAAATCAAAGTGAAATAATGATGCAGCAGGCTAGTCCATTTTGCTGAAATTTCATTACAGAAACTGCAGATCGTACTCAGTAGTTTGTATGGCCCCCAAGTGCTTGTCGAATGGTGTCCTGGGGGATCTCCTCCCAGATCTGGACCACTGCATCACTGAGCTCCTGGACAGTCTGAGGTTCAACCTGGCAGTGTCGGATGGACCAAAACATAATGTCCCAGAGGTGTTCTATTGGATTTAGGTCAGACGAGCATGGGGGCCAGTCAATGGTATCAAATTCCTTCATTGTCCTGGAAACTTCTTGCATAGTCTCGCAACATGAGGCTGGGCATTGCAGTGCACCAGGAGGAATCCAGGACTGACTGCACCAGCATAGGGTCTGACAGTGGGTCCAAGAATATCATCCCAATACCTAATGGCAGTCAAGGTGCTGTTGTCTAGCCTGTAGAGGTCTGTGCGTCCCTCCATGGATATCACTGACTCACCACCAAACCGGTCATGCTGAACGATGTTACAGGCAGCATAATGTTCTCCATGGCTTCTCCAGACTCTTTCATGTCTATCACATGTGCTCAGGGTGAACCTGCTCTCATCTATGAAAAGCACAGGCTGCCAGTGGTGGACCTGCCAATTCTGGTATTCTATGGCAAATGCAATTCTAGTGAAATAAACTAGTGAAAAAACAGTCTGAAAATATAAGGAGGGAAAAATGTCAGTGGCCTCCTCCTGTTAAACCATTCCTGCTTTGGGGGTTGTCTCATTGTTGCCCCTCTAGTGCACCAAAGCAGCTGAAACTGATTAACAACCACCTCTCCTACTTAACTAACCAGATCAATATCCCAGAAGTTTCATTGACTTGATGCAATACTCTGATTAAAAAGTGTTCCTTTAATTTTTTTGTGCAGTATATATACAGTGGTGTATATATATGAAGGCCCCTGTGCAGCGTCTTGAGGTGGGCCCCTCATGTCTAGCATAACTGTTAGTAATTTATTTGCAACTAGATCCTAGGGGGTGGCTGGACAGTGGCGTCTATGACTGTGTCACTATTGGATCACATGCTGGTGTCAAACAAACCACCTCTCTAAATGGAATTTGTAATAAGTCTTTTAATCGCTTTATTACAGCGACTGTAAGTTAGCAAAAATTTAATAAATTGTGGGAATGAAATGTGGGAGGTGTGGTTAGTAGTAGTAGTAGTACATAAATATATGTAAAATATGGACCTGCTTACTTTTCCAAGACAAATTTGTGAAGGAGATGATTAAAATATAACATAAACTAGAAAGTAGAAACTGTTCTGTGCTATAAAATGAAGCAATTTCAATTTGTAAAAAAATTAAACAACAACACCAGCTGACAAGATACTAGTGCACAACTGACCTGTTTTACACAAGTTTTGAGAAAATGGACATCATAAAGTGGTCAATCTCACAAATCCTCACAGTAGTGACACTAATGCACAGTGAGCCATACTAAGGTACACAATAAGACAGATTACAGATATGCTAAACTGTTAAAGCTTACAAAAATGGAACTGACTAGCAAGTCACAAATCATATTACTTATAATATCACTAGTAACTTAAAATACTTGCTTTAATGCCTACTGTTGCACAAAAGTTTCAACAATGTTTGACACGTCAACTTGTCTGTCTTGCTTGTTTTCAATTGAGAGTACAGCCAAGCCACTAAGTCTGCCTTGTGACATGGTGCTTCTGAGATAATTTTTGATGAGTTTTCCGATCGTTCACATGCAGCAACAGTCACTGGTATGGTTAGCAGTAACATGTATGCTGTGCAAATGTCATTGAAATTAGACAACAGTGCACAGTGATCTATCAGAAACAGTTCCGCTACTTTGAAAACAGTTGACTTAGTTGACAGGATGGATTGAAAATATCTCGAAATGACAACAACTGAGTAGAAAACGGCAGTGAAATGTCAGTGCTATAGCGTTCAATGAGAAGATTGGCAGCAGCATACAATTCGTCGTCAGCCATCGAGATCAGAGGTGATGGTAACAAGACATTGACCGCTGAAGCCACTGCATCGATACTGTGAAACCTCTGTTTTGGTTAAGTTATTAAAATTTTTTTTTTAAATCTATACGGCCCTGAGTGGGCAAATGGACAAAGAAAGACAAAAAAGACTTTTCGATGATCAAAACGGTAAGTATTGACAGCCGTTGTACAGTAAGATGGCATTTTTATACAGTAACAAACAAAATGGAAGCAGGAAGTGAGTTGCCAGGAGATGACATCGAATCTAAGGGGCGGAAGTGACGTCATCAAGGATGGACCGGAAGTGATGTGGCAAGCTGAGTGAAGTCATCAGGTGGAGCCGGATGTGACGTCATCAGGTGGCCATTTTTAGAGTTCATCCAAACTGATTTATTTTTCTTCTTTCTTTCTGCCGGGAGTAAAGAGAGAGAGGCATCGTTTTCGCATATCAACCCCTTATCTCATGATGTTTCACTCACCTTCGGGCTTAGTGACTGTCTCCTAAGCGCACATGTGTGAAAAAAATATATATTTATATATATATATATAGGGGCGGCACGGTGACGCAGTGGGTAGCGCTGCTGCCTCGCAGTTGGGAGATCTGGGGACCTGGGTTCGATTCCCGGGTCCTCCCTGCGTGGAGTTTGCATGTTCTCCCCGTGTCTGTGTGGGTTTCCTCCGGGCGCTCCGGTTTCCTCCCACATTCCAAAGACATGCAGGTTAGGTGGATTGGCGATTCTAAATTGGCCCTAGTGTGTGCTTGGTGTGTGGGTGTGTTTGTGTGTGTCCTGCGGTGGGTTGGCACCCTGCCCAGGATTGTTTCCTGCCTTGTGCCCTGTGTTGGCTGGGATTGGCTCCAGCAGACCCCCGTGACCCTGTGTTCGGATTCAGCGGGTTGGAAAATGGATGGATGGATGGATATATATATATATAAATATATGTTATATACTTTGTAACGGCCGACCCCTTACCCAGCCGGCAGCTACACCTCCAAGACCTGTGGCCTAGATAATTTACTGAGTTTGAATCTAACTATCAAGCCGTACCTCTAACAAATTAAACTTTTCCCCACAATCGACGGTGTAAATATAAGCACAACAGAAAAGCAGGTATGTAAAATTAAACTGATTAATTGTATTAAATGAAACAACAAGACAAATGAAAAATAGAAATATATACATATATAAATATCCCTCCACCACAGCAACAACGAGACACCACCATATATAAATATAACAAACCCTCCCTTGCCCCTGTAACATATAACAAACAACAAATAGCAACAATGAATGATATACGGAATGAATGATTGTGAATTTGAGTCCGGTTATAAAAACTGTCCTGAATACGGATGACTGAACTAGCGATAAGTGAGTTGTTTGATTTTCCCGGCAATTGGAGCAACCTCACTGTGATTCCTCGGTGCGTGGTGGATGACGATCCGACCCCGGGGTCATTGCAGATGAGGGATGGAAGACAGTCCGGCGGAATGAAAAACAAACTATTGTAAAAGCGCGATGTGAAAAGACAGCAGGTAAGTTGATCCGTGGTTATGAAAAAATGGTCTCCTCCTTTCTCCCCTGGCTATTCCCTCCTGATTGCTTAAGTAGTCCTGTGACG